>NC_045792.1:22233178-22398175 GCF_009873245.2 Balaenoptera musculus
AAACTCAAAATGGATTAAAGACCTAAATGTAAGGCCAGACACTATCAAACTCTTAGAGGAAAACATAGGCAGAACACTCTATGACATATATCACAGCAAGATTCTTTTGACCCACCTCCTAGAGAAATGGAAATAAAATCGAAAATAAACAAATGGGACCTAATGAAACTTAAGAGCTTTTGCACAGCAAAGGAAACCATAAAGAAGACGAAAAGGCAACCCTCAGAATGGGAGAAAATATTTGCTAATGAAGTAACTGACAAAGGATTAATTTTCAAAATTTACAAGCAGCTCATGCAGCTCAATATCAAAAAAACAAACAACCCAATCCAAAAATGGGCAGAAGACCTAAATAGACATTTCTCCAAAGAAGATATACAGATTGCCAACAAACACATGAAAGAATGCTTGACATCATTAATCATTAGAGAAATGCAAATCAAAACTACAATGATATCACCTCACACCAGTCAGAATGGCCACCATCAAAAAATCTACAAACAGTAAATGCTGGAGAGGGTGTGGAGAAAAGGGAACCCTCTTGCACTGTTGGTAGGAATGTCACTTGATACAGCCACTATGGAGATCAGTTTGAAGGTTCCTTAAAACACTAAAAATAGAACTACCATGTGACCCAGCAATCCCACTACTGGGCATATACCCTGAGAAAACCATAATTCAAAAAGAGTCATGTACCACAGTGTTCATTGCAGCTCTATTTACAATAGCCAGGACATGGAAGCAACCTAAGTGTCCATTGACAGATGAATGGATAAAGAAGATGTGACACATATATACAATGGAATATTACTCCGCCATAAAAAGAAACGAAACTGAGTTATTCATAGTGCGGTGGATGGACCTAGAGTCTGTCACACAGAGTGAAGTAAGTCAGGAAGAGAAAAACAAATACCGTATGTTAACACATATACATGGAATCTAAGGGGGGGAAAAATGGTCATGAAGAACCTAGGGGCAGGACAGGAATAAAGACTCAGACCTACTAGAGAATGGACTTGACACGGGGAAGGGGAAGGGGAAGCTGTGACAAAGTGAGAGAGTGGCATGTACATATATACACTACCAAATGTAAAACCGATAGCTAGTGGGAAGCAGCCGCATAGCACAGGGAGATCAGCTCGGTGCTTTGTGACCACCTAGAGGGGTGGGATAAGGAGGGTGGGAGGGAGGGAGACGCAAGAGGGAAGGGATAGGGGGATATATGTATATGTATAGCTGATTCACTTTGTTATGAAGCAGAAACTAACACACCATTGTGAAGCAATTATACTCCAATAAAGATGTTAAAAAAAAATCTTACTAACAGCAAAAAAAAATGGGGAATAAAGTCAATATTTTGTAATATATGTAAATGGAGTGTAACTTTTTAAAATTGTATGAAAAAAAAAAAAAAGAATCTGCCTGCCAATATGGGGGACTCGGATTCGATCCCTGGTGCAGGAAGATCCCACGTGCCACAGGGCAACTAAGCCCGTGCGCCACAACTACTGAAGCCCGTGTGCCTAGAGCCCGTGCTCCACAACAAGAGAAGCCACCACAATGAGAAGCCCGTGCACCACAACGAAGCGTAGCCCGCACTTGAAGCAACTAGAGAAAGCTCACGCACAGCATCGAAGACCCAACAGAACCAAAAATAACTAAATAAATAAATAATAAAAAAGACTAGGAGCACACCATTGTAAAGCAATTATACTCCAATAAACATGTTAAAAAAAAAAAAAAAGACTGGGAGACAAAACCAAAATTAGGTTAAGCAGCAATAGTGGGTTAAGATATATGATGGAAATATCAGAAAGTACCTCAAATTTCGTTTCTTTAAATTATGATCTAAAGGAGTTCACACTGATTGTGCATCAAAAAAGACCCTTTTTAAAAAAAATCAGAAAGTTTGTTTTAAAATATAGCTATCTGGGCCTCTACTTCAAAAGATTCTGAATTAGAATTGGCTGGGAGCTGGGCAAAGTTATTTTTAACAAGCTCCACTGGTGATTTTGATGTACTTTCAGGTTTAGGAACCTCTGCTATAGATCATATATTGATGTTTTACATACAATAAAAAGGATATCCTATTGTATTAAAGTGACATTCATTTTGATTTTTATCCCTAAATAAAAAACCTTTCTGAATTCTATCTTTATCTGAAAGATAACCTAGCTTTTAAAAATCGTGTACTCATAACTACAGTATTAACAGCATAGTACATATATTACCTACTGGGAAATATGGCTTTTTCATAAATACTATTTTTTAAAACCTAACTCTATATTAAAAGGATAGAAAATGCCACTGCTATTCATAAAGCAAATAATGGATTCCTTGTTTCCATAATAAACGTTCAAGAGAGTTTGTTCCCAATGGAAACTCATTGTTACTGACTAAAAATCCTCTTGGGGAGGAAAAAAAGTACCTTCATATATACTCTACATTGAGGATGCAAATTGTAGAGAAACAGACACAAAAGGATTTGCATTTAATCAAACCTAAAGCAAGTCATTTCAGAAGCATCACTACCGTGTACAGAAGCGTTTCACATCAAGATCAGGCTGACCTTTCCAGGAGACCAGGCTCCCTTACCAAGCAAAATACGCCATTCACCAGAAATCCTACATTGCCATTAAGAAGGAAATTCACCAGAACCATCCAGAATGGAAAGTGGTGAGTCAATATCAATTACTTAAAACTTTTTTAAAACTTTAATAATCCTAATGTTTATTTTTAACATCACAAATGCATAACATAAAGCAAAAGACAAGAAGAAATATCCCTAACTCCAGCTAGAACATATACAGTAAAAGTATAAAAACACAGACCAGAGACCAACAACTTTGAACTCTTGGTAACATTTTCATAATTCTGTTGCATTTAATTATTAATTGTTGGATTCATTTTGCTGTTTCAAGTTCATGGAGGTATGTTTTCTGAAATATCAATTCTATTGAACATTATTTTTATAAAATGAGAACTTGGATATTAAAGCATTCTCTTCCAGTGTAGCCAAATTTTATGTTAAAGGTAACAACTTCCAGTAAGCCCTCAATTATAAAGAAAGTGCAGGAGAAGAATCCACATTTATATAGAACTTGAAATATCTTTTATTCATGCATCTTGCTTTTAAGATTAAGGATGAAGGGCTTTCCACATACACACGGTAAGGAAGAGCTGTTATTTCATGAATTCAAACTATATATAGATCTTTCTCAGTCTGTTCACTCTGAGGATACAAATGTTAGTGTCAACATAGAGTAAACCCCTTTCAGGAACAAATTTGAGATTAAAAAGTTAGCATTTTAAATGTTAATAAGTGATGATAGAAGAAATATTCTTTAAACACTTTGTAAAGTAGCTTGAAAGAAAAATTAATATTTTTTAAAACACCACAGATCCTCAAAGATAAAAAGAGCCATAAGAGCATCTATCTTCTGCAGTATGGACCTGGTTATTGACAGAAGTGCTAAGTTTTTGGATCCAGCTCTGAGGCTTAAAAAGTGGAAGAGGGGAGTGGCTATTGGGAAGAGCTTGTGGATGCCTATGGTATGGGCAAACCAAACTGCTACAAAATCCTCACATGTTAACTAATTTAGCCCCACTTCTTTAAAAGTTTCAGTCTTTATTTCCAGTGTAAAATTTCCTAAGTAGTATATATTAATTAATATATTGAACATTTCAACATTAATTGCTGAACTTGTCTTTCCCTGTATTCTCCTAGAGGCTTCCCATAATAAAACTAGCATAATATCATCTCCCCAGATCAAAAGTGGAACCACAAATGCTGAGCATCTAGTGGGCATAGATCAAGCACTATATTCCTACGTGGGGATCTGCCTCCTCTTGGGGAGAGGGTTCTCAGCCTCAGCAAGACAGGCTGAGCTGGGTTGGTGGGGTAAGGAGAGGGGTACCTGCAGCCTCAAGGCTGGCACCTGAGCCAGACGGTGGTCCAAAACACTGTATTGCCACTGGCCTGTCCAGGACCTCATTCTTGGCACTTCCCTGATGAACAGAGAAATGGAACAAACGTGGGTGCTGTTCACCAATAATCCAGGATGTTTATTCTGCTCTTTCTTAAGTGAGAGTGTGCCTGTATTTCATACCATGAGGGACCACAATTCAGAGAGACATCATCTATTATCTTAATTTTACCATTGTCTAATGACGTAACTCAAAATATGAATTGTTTTATAAAGTTATAGGATTTTTCTTTTTTTTTGTTTCGAACTGTCTCTTTATTCCCTTACCTTATGTAACAAGCACCTGCTCAGAGACTCTAAAGAACTTAAAAGGAAGAAAATGTATTACAGAGACTGTCATCAAAAGTAGTAAAATAAGGTGCTTCAAATGTCATAAATATATTTGATATTTCATAACTAAAAACAGTTGAGGAATCTCCTACATTTTAAATAGCCAATTTCAGAACGTATGAGTTTGATCTGATGGAGAAAAGATGTAATTTTCAGAAATAACATTAAAGCAGCAGCATCATTAAATCTACTGTGGGCCAAATTCTTCTTCAAAGGGAACAGGAATGTGGAGAGGGCACGACTGAGACAGTTTGCTGCGTGTACACAGTCACGATATGACAACACGAATTTTTTTCCCAAATTCGAAAGGATAAATGGATTCTTATTAATAAACTTGCTTGTGCTTTCTCTCCGGAAACACGTCTCTGTTTTCTCAACAACTGATCTGAATGCAAGTTTGTATCTAGGGTATTTGAATAAAAACTCTTAAGCATCTCCTCGTTTATGCAGGTGTGGATTCTTTAAATAGACACAGTGCACAAGGGGAAATACATTTGGATGTAGGAATACTAGCAACATTTTTAAACTCTAAATATCACTCCTCTTTAAAAAAGGAGGATAGGGTAGGTTAAGGAACTTTCAGAATTCCCCAAAATAGGAAGAATAATCCAGGTAATAGTTTAAAGAATTTTTAGTAGGTTCCATCTCTTAGTTAAAATGTATTTTAATCCACCTTAAATGCTGTGTAAAATGCATTTGCTTCTTTGTATCTACTTCAGAGCCTGGTTTATCTCCATTGTCCCTGTTTTCTTACCACCCATGCTGAAGCCCCAGAGAAAGGGTTTCTTCCCCACCTCTTATGAAACTGCTCTCTCCCACATTCTAAAGATCTCCAGTTTTCCAAACCCTATGGTATTTCTATGTCTTCATTTTCCTCAAATTCTCTAAGGCACTTTCTTTACCCCACAAGTATTTACTGAGCACCTACTAGGTGCCAGATACTTGACACCACCTCTTTCTCCATGCCTAATGTCTACAAGGCCTTTCTCCCTCCACCATTATTCCTCTTTCTCTACGCTCCCTCTTTCCTTCATTTCCCTGTTGCTACCACTCTGCTGTGTCACATACCTACATCTCTGCCCCCTCCTCCCCACTTCTGCCCTGACCTTCCCTGGCCCCTTACTTTCCCTGGGCATCAGAACTATGGCCTTTTCCCAGGGCTTCTACTCCTTTCTGCTACAAAGTCTTCCTTGGAGAACTTTATTTCCATAGCTCTAGTTATCATAGTATGTACATAGATGTACAGTTCTAACGCTGGTCAAAGTTCTCATCTATCTATAGGATGATTTCACTTGATTAAGCCACCACAACCTCAAAGTCAGCATATTCAAAACTGAACTCTTCTTTCCACATCAAAACCAACCCTCTTCCCTGTCTTCTTGATTTCTCTTCTTAATCATGGTAGTCTTTTTTATTGTGTGTGTGCAGGTGTGTGTGTTTGTGTTCTTTTGAAAGAGACCTTTAAGATTCCTTAAATCTGCCCTTCCCTTGTCATTTCCAATGTTTCTGGTTAGCTTCTCACTGTTTTATCATTTTCCATCCTCTCTGCTTCCTCATCCTCAACCCATCCTAAGAGGTGCCCTCAGATTAATCTTCCAAAAAAAATTCCAAATCTTCCTAAATATGATAAAGTCACAATATAGCCCTGGTCAAAAACATTAGTGGTTTCCATTACCGACAACATAAAGTATAAATTTTTACAGCCTGATTTTCAAGACCTTCAACATTTCCATTATTCTCAACCAAAAAAAAGGATACTTTCAGCAAATATTTACTGAAGGACTACTAAGTGCCAGGCACTGTTCTAGGCATTGGCACTTAAGATGTTTCAGTGAGTAAAAACAAGCAAAGATCCCTACCCTCGTGGAACTTACATTCTAGCAAGGAAAAAACAGACAATAACCAATAAACTTAATAAATAAAGAAATTATATAGGACATTATAAAGTGACAAGTACTACATAGAAAGAAAAAGTAGAATAGGGTAAAGGGGAATAGAGATGTTTTATGGGATGGTGTAACTTTAAATGTGTTCTCCTTGAGAAGATGACTTTTGAGCCAAATTTTGAAGGAGACAAGGACATTTAGTCATGTGGATAACTGGAGGAAGAATATTCCAGATAGAGTGGACAGCCAATGCAAAGTCCTAAGGCAGAAGTGGTGTGGTTGATGCATTTCAGAAACTGGCTGGAGTACAATAGAGTGTTATGAGATGAGATCAGAGGTGTTGTGGAACAAGGTTATGTAGGACCATTGTTAGGACCTTGGCTTTTACCCTGAGTTAAATGGGGAGCCATTGTATGGTTTTGAGAAGAGGAGTGAGGCAATTGGGTTTTCTTTTCAAAAGAATCACTTTGGCTGCTGTGCTGAGATACACTGGGGATGGGGGAAGAGTGGAAGCAAAGAGATCAGTTGGAGGGCTACTGCAGTATCTACATGAGAGATGACATTCGATTTTACCTGGATATCAGCAGTGGAGCTGGAGAAAAGTCAGCAGATTCTGGCTCTATTTTATAGATGGCACCATCAGGAACTCCTAAAGGATGGGTTGTGAAGTATGAGAGAAAAGAGAGGAACTAAGAATGACTTTATAGCTTTGCGATTGGGCAACCAGAAGGATGGAGTTGCCATCGACTAATAGGAAGGTTTCAGATAAGCAAATATAGAGGGAAGGACAGAGTTCAGATTTGGACATATGGAGTTTGAAATGTCTACTAGACATCGAAGTGAAGATGGACATCCAAGTCTAAAGTCCAGGATAGGTCTGGTCTAGGGATAGCCATCTGAACTTCATCTATATATTGATGGCATTTAAATCCATTAACTCCAATTACCCTCATTCCTTTCCCTTCCTACACATGCCTTGCTCTTTCCGACCTCTGCTTTTGCTCATGCCATGCCTAATGTCTACAAGGCCTTTCTCCCTCCTCCTAACCTATCCACATCTGTCTGAATCCAGACTAAATCCCATCCCTTCCCACAAAATTTTCATCAACAAACCAAAGTATACTCTTCCTCCTCCCTTAATCCTTCACATGTGAATGTCTTATTTCTCTCACTAAAAGAAGATGTCTTTAAGGACATCTGTTATATGTTCTAAACTTATTTTGCATCCCCTGTGGCATATAGCCCCACATTTTGCACTAGAGTTGGTGCCAACTGGTACATAAGACTGATTGTTTTATGGCAAAACTTCAGAAGTTGTGATCTGCTTATTTGCCATCTCATGAACTTTATCCATTAGTCACCATGTGGTTACTTGTTAAACTTATTTAGAATAGGTATATTTCCTCTAGGCTTTTTGGCATACACATAAAGCATAAATGGATAATTCAGATTGAAACCACCAATTAAAAAGCCCTTCGGAAAAAGTGAAACCAAGACTGTCTGCAAACACACAAAGGATCAACCTGGACCTCTTCAACGTCCACCCCAATCTCCTTCTCAGACCTAAGTCCGCACCCACGATCAATCAGCCAGCTAGGAATGCCTAGGTTAGAGTTGGCCCCCACTTCCAGAGGAAACTTACAAAGTCCCTACTCTTATGTATATCTTTGGTCCTCAAACTTCAGAGAACATCAGAATCACCTAAAGGGCTTGTTAGAACACAATTGCTGGGCCCACCCCTAAAGTTTCTGATTCAGTACATCTGGAGCAGGACCTGAAAATCTGCATTTTTAACACATTCCTAGCCGATGCTATTGTTCCTGGCCCAAGATTCACACTCTGTGGATCACTGGTGTGTATTCTCACTTGGACTTTTCTGTCTGGCTTTGACTCCTGCCTTGTTCTGACCTTTAGTGCCTGAGTCACTCTCCTACTCCAGGCGGCTGGAACGGGCACTAGAGATGTCTGACCATACCACCGGGCCACCACCCCTCCCCTGCCCTTCTTTATTCCGGGCTCAAAGGTTGAGAGCCAACTTGTGTCCTTGACCCCAATTTCTCTCTCCCTCTTCAAGATCTCCTTTCATCATTTTCTCCCTCTTCCCTAAATCTTCAGTCCCTCCCTCTTCCTGTTCAAATATCCTCAAATATCTCCTATCCACAAATTCATTAAATAGATATAAAAACATAAGCAAACCTCTCCTTGTCCCTGTAATTGTCTCCAATGATCATCCAATCTCTTGCTTCCCTTCCTCATTCAAACTTCAAGAAGAAATAGTCTCCCTCCCTGTCTCCACCTCTGCCCTTGACGTTACCACCTGGCTTCCAGCTAATGCTTCCAAAATTGCTCTTGCTAAGACAACACCAACCACTGAACTGAAAGCAATGGATGCTTTGCTGTCCTTATCTTCCTGAACAATTCTGCTGTATCTCATTCTTTTTCCTTCTTTCTTGAAATCCCTTCCCTTGAATTCTGTGATGCCTCATTCCCCTGTTTTTTTCTGGTTCTTCTCCAACCATTTCTTCTTTATTAGGGTTCTCTCCTTCTCCTCAGACAACACTTCAAATGTGGATGTTCCCCAGCCTTCCATCTTTAACCATCTGGTCCAGAGCTTCCCAACCAGTGTGTCAGGAATCAGCATTGTAGGAGGTCCCAGGATATTGATCTCAGCCGTTGAGAGTAGCCTGGCCTATTTATCCCAATATGCCAGACGCATAAGTTTTCCGTGAGTGCCATTGTTATGACTCTACCTTTCAAACATTCCAAGAGAGTTCATTCTCTTTCCTGGTTTCCTTACTATCAACATTATGATGGCTCTGAAACTTATATACGCAGACCAATCCCATGGTGGAAACCTGAGAATCAGCCTTGAATCTTCCCTCTCCTTTCCCTCCTACATCTAAATAATTTCCAAATCTGTCCTCTCCTTGCCCTCCTATCAACCACGACTCAGACCCCACTATCTCTTGCCTGAATTATCCTAGAATCCTCCTGACAGTTCTCCCTGTGGCTTTGTGATTCTTAAATCGAAATCAACCCTCATACAGCTGCTAGAAAAGTCTGTCTAAAATGCAAATCTAACCACACTACTCCCATGCTTGGAAGCCTCCAATGGCTCACTGCACACAGGATGAAGTCCAGACTCCTTCGCCTACAAGAAACTTCATGACTGCGCCGTGATCATTTCCTTTCCCCAGGCTGTTTCTCCCTCCTTCTGTTCTTACCTCCAGGACTTTGCCCATGCTGCCCTCTATACCTGGAATGCTCTTACCCATTTACCATCATACACACCGCTTACCTCCGCTATCACCTTGCGTTCCCTAACTCCTTCCCCACCCTCAAGAGAAATTGACACATTCTGTGTTTTTCTGAGTATTCTATTCAGGCATACTTTTTGTTGTACTTGCACATTTGCATTATAATTATTTTTAAGTATTTCTCTCCTCCCACTAGATGGCATGTTCTTTTGTATTCCCAGCTCTGACACAATGCCTGACACATAAAAAATACTCAATAAATTATCGATGAATAAATGTAGCCTTAGACTTTTCCCAAAAAATAAGGCATCACACACAATTCTAAGAGCAACACTTAGATTCCTTTGGAACAAACATTAAGATCATTTAGCTTTAAATTTGAGGCTGATTTGAAAGAGATACTTAAACCTCTTTAATTAAAAGATGTATAGGCCAAATCCTGTCAAAATAAGACCCAAAGGATCAGTCAAATAACTGTTTTGCTGAAATCAGGTTGCATGTGGCTTTATTTGAATTGAATAATAAATTGTCTTGGAACCTAGTTTTTTTCTCTCCTTCATTTTGTACAGGAACTTTGTATTTAACTTGGTAATTTTCACAACATTTTCATATGCATATCTTATATAACTCTGCAGTCAGTTTCAGAGAGATTATTATACCCATTTTACAGATGAAGAAAACAGGGCTGAGAAATTGTGATTTTCCCAAGTCAGTGGCTAATACGTAAAAGATGGAATAGTGTTTCTTTCACTTAGCTTGGATCAGTTTCTGTCAAGGACCAGGAGATAGAACTAAATTACCTGTGTTGAAGCCACTTCAGATTCAAGTCTATCATTCTAATGAGAAAATAGCATCACAATATTAGCCCTGGACAGGTTAACCTACTTATAGTATCCACATTTGATTGTTATTATTCCATTTGCTTAAGTCCCAGGAGACTACAGCAAACGAGTGTATCAAGGCGTGAGAGTGAAGCACACAGTCAAAGATTTACTGGCAGAAAAACGATCCAAGCAGACAAGTAACTCAAGATTTAATGTAAGTCTCTGTTGAACACATTCTGAAGTCTTTGGGGGTTTAAGTCCTATTAAGATTAGTTATCTCCCCTCTCCCTTTATCTTCACACCAATCTCTCACGTCTTGAGTCTGATATTCTCCACAGCAAAGCCCCCCTTTAACTGGCACACACTATATAATTACTAGTATTAACATTATGGCACATCTGTCAATCTATAAGCAAGGATTCCAAGAGCTCTGTGAACTTATTGGCTGGCTACTTCAGCTACTGGATATGAAATGATGATGAGTCCTGACTTTTTCATTTCTGCCAGTCATGAACTACCAAAGGCTCAGTTGGTGGGAATAATGCTGACCTTCATCCACATGTTATTCTAAGTCTGATAGAGACAACTTCTAAACATCTTCTCTGTAACATGCAAAATCAGATTTTTAAAATCTTAGTAGGAGTTGTCTTAAGTCTAAAATCTTTATCTGACATCCTTGTCTTTATAAATAGCTCCGCTCTGTACCTAAAATGTTTAAGTAGTTACATCCAAATCTACAATAATGATTCTTGAATGGAAATAGCAGTTGGCTATCAAGTTATGTATATAATTACTCACCTGCATTGCTGGGGGCAGGACATGAGAGCAGATGACCAGGAATAAAGGAGGTGACCACATACAGCACTGAGCACAGGGGCTGGTACACAGTGGGAACTGCTTCTTCCAGTGAGTTCTGCCCAGGACGTCAGCACCATATTCAACACTGCTCCAAACTCAAACTTCTGGGACTTGTTTCAAATGAACCAACTCCAGATTCAATTTCCTTCCATCCAAGAACATCCTTTATTTGCACATTTTTTGGCTTTCCTTTCTTTTAAACCACCTCCTCTCTTCTAGTTCAACAAATGGAGCTTAGTTGATAAAGAGAAATCTGAATAATTGGCTCCTTGTCTGCTCCTAGTGCCGTGTTTCTCCTCATGCTTCTTCAGAATCATCTGGAATGTGAGTTAAAAATATCCATACAAATCTAGTCTCTTGCGAGAAAGAGAGAGAGGAAAAAAGAAAGAGACAGAGAATTCAATCTACTCTAAGTGAACTATAGCGGCATGGATGTAACATGGATTGCTTGGCCACTACTATGGCTAGAATTGTGAAACCTGCAAAAGTTCCAGGCATACTGTCAGTTGGGAAGACAAGAGACGCAATGAGGATAACTTCATAGTCAAGGAACAGATAGTCTATCTGCCCCATGTGAGGCTATAATTCCCTCCTCGGCAATGTCATCCATACACACATACAGTGATAGGGCACTGTGCCAGATGGAATTACATAACAAGACAAAGAGGCACCTATCCTAATGGTGGATGGAAATATATTTTTTATTTAAAAATTACCTAACATGATTTCTTACTTAAGCTCTGCGACTATCAAAGAGTGTGTTTTCTCTATTTTTTGATGCTTTTACTTTTTAAAAGATGTAACACTATAAACATAATTAATAATAAGTCATATTATTTGATTTAATTTTAAAATGCAAATTCCTGGTCCCTGTTCCATGTCTACTAACATAGAGTTATTGGTCTGGGGGCAGGGAATGGTCATTCTTAACAAGCTCCTTGGGTGATTTCTTTGCACATCATAATATGAGAACTTTACCACACAGCAAAGAGCAACTGTCAAAACCCCACACATAACCAAGGTTCTTATCTCTACCCAGATTAGAAGTTGCTGAGCTATTGCTACTGGCCCAGTGACACTGCAAATGTTATACAAAAGTGGGTACAGGAAACATGTGATACATGGTCTGTGCCATTAAACAACAAATAACCTGGTGGAAAGGAAAACACTTATACATTTAAAAAATACCAGATCATATAACCAAGCACTACACTGAATGCTGAAGACAAAAGACCAGGCAGCATAGCCATGTGTTATGAAGATTGGAATACTATTTACATAAGCACAGTTTAAAGTGTACTTCCTGTGTGTTATCTCATTCGATAGACACACTACTCCTATGAGATTGATGTTGACATTGTCCTCCATTTTACAGATGAAAAAGTTGAGAACAAAAGAAGGGAAGGGATTGTTTGCAAGTTGCAGTTAGCAAGTGGCAGGTCTTCTGACTGCCAATTCCATATCCCTTCTAAAGGGAAAGATCAATGTGGACTGGAGTAGAATCATTTCTGATTCATGCTGTCTTCATCTGTTTGGGCTGTCATCACAAAATACCACAGACAGGGTAGTTTATAAAGAGCATACATTTATTTCTCACAGTTCTGGGGGCTTGATGTCCACGTTCAGGTTGCCAACATGGTCAGGGTCTCGTGAAGGCCCTTTTCTGGGTTGCAGAATTCTCATTGTATCCTCACATGATGGGAGGGCATAGGGAGTTCTCTAGAGCCCTTTTATAAAGGCACTAATCCCATTCATGAGGGTTCCACCCTCATGACCCAGTTGCCTCCCAAAGGCCCCACCTCCTAATACAATCACATGGGGCCTTAGGATTTCAACGTCAATTTGGGTAGGACACAAACATTCAGACCACAGCACATGCAAACAAAGGAAATGAAAGCATAAGAAAATATCATCATATAGAAAGGACTGGAAAGGTGCAAACCAGCTCTAACTATGGTCGTTCTTCTCAGGTATCAGGTACACAGGCAATATGAACTCAACCGTAACTTCCTGTTCTCACATATTACTCAGTGTCTCACTGCTAGTATCTTACTCTCGTCCTCATTTCAAAGACCTTTTAAATTTGGGTAATTAAATGCATATAGTCCCACTACATGGCTATTTGGACTTTAGGTATCTCCATGAATTGATTTTACTGTCTACTTCTTTCATCTCAACCACTATTCTAGAAAATCCCAAGAAAGACATCATATTAGTTAATCACTAACTCTCAAGGACTTTTTCTGTTCCTGTGTCAAACACAACTCAATGAGCAGGAATCATGGAAAATCACATTACTGGCAGCACTTACAGGGCTCTAATGGCATGAGGAATGCAGACACTCCCTACTGCTTTTCATCCCAGTTCACTAGGTGACAATGAGTCTGATATCTTGGGTAAGTTTAGATAGGAAAGCCATCCTTAGACGTGTTCAAAATTTGCTACTGATAACATGAGTAATAACCAGTCAAAGGGTAACTTGAGGAGACTGGAGGCCCTACCACACTGTTTTACCATAGATATTGCCCTAAGCCAAAAAATGGACCCCCAGAGATCCTACATCAAATCCCTGAAACATGTGAATGTTGACTTAAATGGCAAAATATGTGATTAAGTTAAGGATCTTGGGTGGATCTTCCACTTACCCTGGAAGAGGTGATCCCTAAATGCAATCCCATGTTCTCTTTTTTTTTTTTTTTTTTAATGTGGAAGAATTGTGTTTTTTTTGGTTTTGTTTTTGTGGGGTTTTTTTAACATCCTTATTGGAGTATAATTGCTTTACAATGGTGTGTTAGTTTCTGCTTTATAACAGAGTGAATCAGCTATACATATACGTATATCCCCATATCTCCTCCCTCTTGCATCTCCCTCCCACCCTCCCTATCCCACCCCTCTAGGTGGTCACAAAGCACCAAGCTGATCTCCCTGTGCTATGCGGCTGCTTCCCACTAGCAATCTATTTTACATTTGGTAGTGTATATATGTGTTAGCATACAGTATTTGTTTTTCTCTTTCTGACTCACTTCACTCTGTATGACAGACTCTAGGTCCATCCACCTCACTACAAATAACTCAATTTTGTTTCTTTTTATGGCTGAGTAATATTCCATTGTATATATGTGCCACATTTATAAGAGGGAGTTTTGAGAGACACACAAAAGAGGAAGAGGCCACGTGACCAGGGAGGCAGCTATCACATATCAAGGAAGGCAGGCAGCCACCAAAGCTGGAAGAGGCAGAGTGGACTCTCCCCTCGAGGCCCCTGGAGAGAGAAAGAATAAATTTTGGTCTTTTTAAGCCACCCAGGTGGTGATAGTTTTTTCCAGCAGCCCTAGGAAACTAATACACAGATATTATGAAAACTACATCCCCCAGATAAGTACTCTCTAGGAAGTGTCTATCTGATGCCCAAATTGCTGCTCTTTTCTTTGTGACAGCACTTGAATAAGTTTACATGGGTTATGTTGACTCATCTTTACCACAATTTCTCTCATGAACATCTGTTTTCGATACCATGAAGTGTTTTTCACATTTTTGCAGTAGGAATCGAAAGGGGAAAAAAATCCCTTGCATCAAAAGAAACTTTCACCAAATACTGGACTTAAAACCACTGTGTGCATTTTAGCCATAATCCTGTGGTTTCACAACTATTATCATGGATATCATTTTAAATAATCGTTTCCTCTTTCTTTTTCAAATTTTTCTGGGTTATTCTTTACTATACTATCGACCAGATCACTAAAAATATGAGCCACTCACCAACATCTGGTACCAAAAGATATGTATTTAGACTTCTGATGTAAGTTTATGTTGCATTGTTTTCAATTACACTCTTTCAATGACATTCCATAAAAACCGATCATTGAAAATTTTAAATATTATCACAAAATTCGGTGAGCTCTCAGTTATCTATAGTAAAATTAAAAAGAAGAAGAGGCAGTAAGCCTAATAGCCACAATTTTTCATTTTGTTTTGAAATTCAATGAACAATTTGCAGGCTATTGAACTTTCTAATCAAATTTTTCCCAAGCTATCATAAAGATTCATTTAAAATCATTGAATATAAAACAGCTGCATGAGGGGAAAAATTCTAAACTTGCTAAGTAGGAAATGGAGCTAAGTGACCCAATTTTGGAGTTAAAATTGAGTAGTGGAATGGGGGAGTTCAGTGCAATATGGGGGGAATTAAGAATGGGCTTAGCAATCAGGGTCTGATATTTAATCTATTTTACTGGTTTATGGACACCCTAATAGCTATTCTGCTCTGCTCATTCATCAAAATGCTATAGTGAGGAACAATAAGGAAATAGATATGAAAGTGATTTTTAAGTTAATATCCTACATAAATATGAGGAAAAACAAGTGACGATTTCTGGTTGTTCTTAGAAGATCTGAACTGAGGGAAATGTTGAGGAGCTATATCCCAAGTGGGAAATATATTTGGATCATATAAGCCTTGAATTATACATAATATACATACACAGACCAAAATCTAACTATTTCCACTTGGCATGATTCTTTTTATACTAACCTTAAAGCCATACTGTCAGCTAGGTGTCTTGGTTAATCTTTCCTAATTATTTTGGAAGTAAAACATTGTAAGCACAGAAAGAAGCGTGACAATAGTACATACTGATGGAAAAAACTGGAAGAACAGAAGGTGAATGGAAGCCATCTAGTGCATTTATGGCATAAATTATATGAAAGTGTTTGATCTTCCTTGAGAGGTCGGTGAACTCTTAACTGTAGAACAGATGTGCATTGTCCAGCTCCATCTGTAACAACTGTCTGTCTTTCCATCAGGACTGCTGGTTAGAGATTTGTTTTGTTCTATATCCAGCTGCTGTTTTGTGGCACCAATCACATGCGCATTTCAGTTACCACCGAGTGTAAACATGATGCCCATATCTGTGATTTGCATTTGGAGTTCTTGTGAAGTATTAAAAAATGAAAATAAGCAATTGGAAACTGTATATTACAGCATCTCAAAGTTTCTTTGATTTCCCTGAAACTTCGGAAAACACATGTGAGACTTCTCTTCTGCACCAAAAGGGAAATTGCTGCCTCCTCAGTCTGTTTGAACCCCCTCCTTCTGGTTATCAGTGGTCTCTGGCAATTCCTTTCTCCTCAGTGTCCTTGTCAATAAAAGTAGAGTTTGATTCCTCTCATTTCAGTATTCAATTTTAATACTCAAACTTTAAAAAGTTTATCCCATCCCCTTATCTTCTTTATTATTCATATTTCAAATGTTCACATCTCACTGTTTATGATTTGAAGTAGATCTGAATCTCTGAGAACTAGCTCATATTCAAGCTGCAGCGTCCTTGAGCTGAAGTTTCAGATCACTCTGTCATCTGGGAATCTTCAGCGCTTAGGTTCACAGAATTTTCTCATCTAATGTACAGGCAGCATAGCATGAGGAAGAGTATGGGCTCTGGATCAAGATGACCTGAATGCACTACTCAGCTCTGCCATTTGTTAACTGTATGATAACTGTAAAGGTACTTTAATCTTGGTGTCAGAGGAAGATAATAATACATGCCTTGCAAGGTTAGATTTAATACGTCAAGAGCTTTGCACATGGTATGTGTTCAGTCAATGCTAGTGCTATGAAATACTGCAATGAAGGAACATTAGAATTCAAGTGATGTAAGAAATTCACTGAGCTGAAGAAATGTATAGTCCAGCTGTAGGAGAAAGAATTATACATGAAATAAGTGATTAAAAATTAAAAGATGGCTTTGGTTTCCAAGTGCCAAACACATAATAGTGACCATCAGTGAACAAGATGGAGGTTGAAAAGGGGGAGAGAAAGGCATGGACAGGGTAGATGGAAGAAGACTTCTTGGAGGAGGGTGAGCCTTGAGCTAAGTTTGGAAGGAAGACGATAACTCAGATGAGCAGTGAGGAGGGGTAGAGTCCAAACAGAACACGAGGAGGGGGTGACAGTCCAGAGGGAGAGGAGACACTCTGTCTGTGATGTGCAGTGGGTAGACCCTCTTGGTCTATAGGGTGGAGAAGTGAAGAGAAAGTCAGGAGGCCTGGCCTGGTACATGACCTTTCAAAAGTTAGTTCTAGTCTTGCCTGCTGAGGTCTCCCAGACACTCCCCTCCATGCCCAGAGCCTCTGGTGTATTTATCTGCTAAAATACTTATTACATTGCACGATAATTGCTTGTTTTATTAAATCTCTCCCCCAACTGGTTAATGTCTTGCTATTCCCACTTTTTCCTTTTGGAGCCTCCAGCCCAGGAGAAACAGCAGTGGGGTAGAACTGTTGAGAGCTTGTGTTTTGGAGTCTGACAGACTGAGGACCTGACTCTATTGTGTGAAGGTGATCGAAGTTCTCTGGACTTCTGTTTCATTCTATGTAAATGGAGAGAATGGTACCCACCACAAACGTGTCATGAAAATTAAATTAGATAAGGTATAAAAAGCCCCTGGTACGGCTGGTACATGGCACATTGTAAATGCTCAGCAAATGGCAGCTTTTATGGTTTTGCTAGTACCTGGAGTGTGGTAGCATTTGATAAATGTTACTTATCATGCAAGTGTGCTGTGCAAAGGCAGACACCCACAGTTAGTGGTGAGCTCCGAACAGCAGCCTTGGGAATTAGATACTTTGTCTTCACTACTACAAATTCTAATAGAGTATAAATAAATTGACCTGGCAAAAGGCCATTGGGTAACTTTCGTAGGTTCGAAAAATTGATTCACTATGAGCCAATGAAACAACAAAATAGTGGAAGTGACAGTTAGCAACCTTGTTTTTATTCTGACTCAGCAATACCACCCTCCTCCGTTCTGTGGGTTGAGATGGCTAGAGTTGAAGCTCCAACTTGGTGCATTTCATTAAGATAGATTCAACTAAAAAAAAAAGGATAGATTCAACTGCTCCCATCCTGCAGCTCTAAATCTCCAAATATGTAACCAGTCTTAGATAAAAAACCAAGTATTATACTTACCCATCGTGGATGACTGTTTTATGAAAACACCAACTTCACACAGCAGGAAGAAGGAAATAAAAGTCTTAACATTTTGATCAGGATTTGCTCTCAATTTACTGACCTAACAAGTTACTTTTTTAAGCCTACATTTCCTCAATTACAAAGGATCATATAATCCTATGAATGGTATGGGTGGGAGGGGACCAGTACTCACTGTGTTTTTGATGTGTCTCCCTTATCCCCACTGGGTACAGCTGCTTATCTTTCTGCTTTGCTAGATTTTCCCGACCCCAAAACATGTTCTACCCTACTCCTGACCTGAGGGGTCTACCCAAAGCTAAGCTGTGTCCCTTATTTATTCTGAAAAAGATAAATCATCTTTCCTCTAGTTTGACAAGAGTTTGCAAATGGAGTTTGCAAGAGAAATAGGCAACAGAAAAATCACATAAGCACAAGAACAATGATGTGCAGTGCAAATATTCTACACTAATATCTGGTCAAAGATTGGCATGGGTAGGACAGTTGCGGTGACTGCTGGGCCTGAGTTCCCTTCCATCACCTCAATTTTCTCTGGGGTAAATAAGAATTCTTAATGATAATAGCTATCATTTACTGCTAGGCTCTGAAATAGAAACTTGACAAATATTTTCATTTATCCATTTGAAAGTAAATTTCACTTATCAACAAGGAGCACAGTAGCCTTAAGAGGGTGACACTCATATCTATTTTTCAGATGACAAAACTAAGAATCATGTAGGAATCAATGGAGCTTAGATTTGGACCCAGATCTTTATTTTACCCAAAGTAGTATTGCCTTCTTCAGTTTACATTTCTGGCCCAAGGAAGGGCTATCTTAGGAATAACCACTTTGCTTCGGGTTCTCTGCTCAGTGCTGAGCTCACCCTTCACACTCCATACATTCTGTTGGCCCCATCACGCGTTCGCTCCCTCTCAACCATCTGTCCTCATCCCTGTCCGTCTCTGCAGCAATTCAGTAGACTGCTCAGATGATGCCACACCCAGCCCAAACCAGAGCCAGGACCTTCCTCTCCTCTGATACCCAGACATCTTAGAAGAAACTGGACACAGAAGTTCTCAATTTCCTTCTAGAACCTGTCTCTAGCTCTGTCCCAGAACCTGCTTCCAGAGTGTAGTTTCTCTCTGCCATTCCCCACCACTCCTGGCCCCCTGTTCTCCTGAGCTTTGCATGGCACCTAGTCCTCCCTGTAAAAGAGGAAACCATTTCCGGAGCCAGAGTCCAAGCACAGCACATCGACCTCGCAGAAACCTCTCTGCTGCTCTGCTTGCACTCTCTAGGGCCTGCCTCGGCCAACCCATTATACTCTGACCTCTTCTTCCTGCCTGAATCTTATAGCCCTGCTCTGCCTGTTGCTGAGGTGTGATTTCTTTTCTGAAAGTTGCCGAGTTGACCTGAGAGGCTGGTATCACATGGCTTGCTCCTGGGACAGGATGTACTATGTCACTTCTCCCACTCGAGGAGGAGGAGGCCATCTCAGCTCCCTTCTGAAGGCTGGAAAAGATCCCTGAGCCCAGGGAAATGCAGAGCTTACCAGCTCAGTTGACTCTGCTGGTCCACCTCTTAGGTACTCTCGCAACCTACGTAGTGTCCAGCACTCTCACAGTTGCACACACTAAAGAATCATATGCATACTCTGAATAAATATAATAACCACTAAGGAAAGGGGCGGGCAATTTCCTTCTGCTCTTACCTTCTTATGAACAAACGGAAAAAGATGGAGAGAGAAGGACCACCAATAGTCTCATTTCCTGGGCAGTTTTTAGAATTCCATGCTAAAGACAGATGGAAGCCTTTACTAACATCAAAATCTAATTTTAATCAAGATATAACCCCCAAAGCCTCCTCAAACTTGGACAATTTATATACTGTGCTACTTCTCTTTGATATTCTAATGGTGGTGCTAAATAACAATGAAAAGCCTCAAAGAAAGAAAGAGGCAGAACGTAAATAAGCCCACACACTGATTATCCATGCTTTACATTTAGGCAGTTGGCCATATATAAATTCAAAGAAGAAATCACAGCCGTTGCAGCCCTCACTGTACTTGCCAAGTGTAAAAGCAGAGCACATGTATATTCTGTTGACTCCATCGTCAGAGGTGTCCGCAAGCTCTGAAGACACAGGAGTGCAAATTATCTGTACTACTGCTATTACAAGAAATCCTCATGCTTTTCTATTATTTCTAAAAATTTACCATAAAAGTTATTTTTCATCTCTTCCACTTTCATAAAAGAACCCTTCCTACCGTGTGTTCTGGCTTTAGTAAGAATTTCGCGCTTGCCTGGGCACAGCAAGTGGTCATCAGATGGCCCAATGTGTATCTTTCTGCTTTACTAATGTTTTATTTTTCTTATATATATTTCTTTATATTTTAGAAGTATGTATGCTCTTTGTGTTTATCAAATTCTTAGGAAAACTATAATTTTTCCTTAATGAGTACATCTCGCTTGCCCTTGCTACTTTTTTCTGAATTGCCAGCAGGAGGATCCATTCATTTGTAATGTTTGCCCAGTTATTGATACATGGGATCAGTGTCTACCCTAGGAGTGTCCCCCCCAAACCTTTCACTCACTCTCATAACGCAGTGCTTTGCATACTGCTTGTTAACGTTTCCAACTAACCCCTTCCTGAGCCCAGAAAGAATTCAAAAAGAAAAAAAACGCATTTTCTGAGCAGGCAATGCTTTGTAAACTCCAAATGCCAATGTTTTAATGCATAAGTACATATTATATCCCTGGCATTCATTTGAATGAATGTTTTATCTAAAGCTTTCAAAATGGCCCATTGTCTGACTTTAATTAGCCCACGGTCCTGCCTGTTTAGAGAACTGAGCCGCATTTCCAGGGCTGTCCATGGTCCCCACCCAGCCACCTGCTCCGTCACAATTGCAGAAATTTAAAAATAATAATAATAATAAAGGCAAACCTTCTGCAAGCACCTTATTTTTTCAGCTGTCTTATTGATTCTGGAGGGTTTTTTTTTTAATATCATGAAATTTAAAACATTTCCTGGTGGTGAATCCTTTCACACAGCTTGCAAAAATAATCAGATTTTGCAGTGAAACAGCCATGGCGAGTCCATCTGGCAGAGCTGAAGTTCTGCAGATTCTGCTCTGGCCAAAGTGTACAGGACCATTTATTAATGTGCATCCCAGCGGCTCCTGTTGTTCTAACTTAGCTACATAAATACAAATAGCATTCCAAAGGCACACCGAGACCCAGGGGTTAAAAAAAAAAAAAGCGTTTCATTTTGTAACTCAAGCCACAGAAATCACTTTCCCACAAGAGGCAGCCTGGACATAATTTTGCGCTAAGCAGGAGAGTTTTAATGGTAAAATTTCAAGAAACTGTCAGAAATCTGGAATTCTGTAAACAGTGTTACTTTCCAAAGGGCATAAAATAATTCATATACCAGAAATGCAAGACACTTGGAATCACAGTTTTTGTTTTTAATTTGAGATTTACAATAAAGATGTAAGACAAATTCTATTTTTAAATTTTTATTAACTGGTTGTTTCGATTACAAAAGTAACACAGGGTAAAATTTCAAACATAATAAAACAATATAAAATAAAAAATAGAAGTCTACTGACCTTCCCTGCCTACCAATCCCCTCGTTCTACTTCCCAGGGTCACCATACTGAGTTTTATGTGCAATCTTCCAGAATTTCTCTATGACATTATATTAGAAAGAAATTAAGCTTTTGCACCAAGTTAATGAACATCAAAATCTTAGATATTTACATGTACTATTACAAAAATGCATAAAATAATGTTCTCATGGTGAATTCCTGTCCCCCAAGAGAGAATTTAAACAGGCCTTTTTCAGTCTTCATTTTACTTCTATACATTTGAAGGCACTAAGCAAAGCACTTCATCCTTTCATGTCTCCATCTTATGTCAATTACATAGTCCCTACTGTCACCTGAAGTGGTGATATTGCAAACAAGGTGCACAAATACAACTCTTTCTTTGTGAGATAAATCCCCTATAATCTAGGCTTTATAGATGCAAAGTAAATGTTTTTAAGGATATATGTTTCAATATTCCTTCCTCACAAACTCTTACAGGCTTTAGGACTGGACCTACACAATGCCCTATTAAATCACTTAAGGATGTAGAGTTTTTTCCTCTGTAAACAGGGCAGTATGAGGGAGACATGCCAGGCCCCTCTTTACACACAGTTATCAGTGGGGAGGATGGGAATAAAGAAGAAAAGAAAGAGCCCTGGGAATTGGTACAACTGGGACAGGTGGCCAGCAGCCCTTAGCACCCACAGGAAGAGTATCAGCTCTCGCCAGGCTCTAACACAAAGCCAAATAGAGGTGGATATAAATGTCCCCTGCTGGCCTCCCGAAACCCCGCCCTACTGAGAGCCCCTCAGATCTGTATCACTGGATCTGTTCAGCTGCAATAGCCCATACGCTCACCCCACCAACCATTTCTGACCCATCATTTTCAGCCCCAGATTAAATTTCCTAGAATGCCACTTTCAGCACGTCTACACTGCTAAGAACCATCTAAAGGACCACTGCCTGCTACTGGACAAAGTCCAAGGTCCTCAGCCTGGCTCAAAAAAGCTTTTTATAACCTGGCTCCTGCTCCCTCCTCCAGCTTCTCCCCAGTTTCCCTGTCTGCACACTTCCTGCACACATTTCCATGTCTCTGACATGCTGTCCACACATTTGAGCCTTTGCTTTGCTCCCCAACGACAAAGCCCCTTATCCTATCTGCTTACTGATTTCTTTTCATCCTTCAAAAGGGGATTCATATATCACCTACAGTATGATACGTTCAGTCATCCCTCAAGATAGCAACTCGCCTCCACCCCTACCCTCATCCTAACCCCAACCTCCTCCCCCTACCTGCACTAAATCATGGTTAGAGTAGATCTAGTAGAATCCAGTCTATGCCACTCACTAGCTTCGTGACCTTGAAAAGTCCTTATACCGTCTATTAATTTCCAAGCTGTAATCTAGAGATAATAACTTACTACAATTTATTTCATTGGTTAATGACAAGGCTTTAATGAGATAATGCATGTGAATCTTTAGCATACTGCAGAGTATATAAAGCACACAAATGTTAGTTCTTACTAAAAATGATGAAACACACATGTAAAGTGCTTAATACAGAGTCTGGCGTGAAGTAGGTATTCATAAAATGCTAGTCCTCTCAACCCTTATTTTTATTACCTCACCAATTACATATATATTTCTGCAACTCTCTTCTTTCTGAAACTGTGAGCTCCCTTAGAATCCATGCCTTATTCCTCTTTGTATTTCTGGAAATTACCACAATCCTGATACATAGTAGGCACACAATATATTTTTTTAAGATTTTTTGACGTGGACCATTTTTAATTTGAATTGAATTTGTTACAATATTGCTTCTGTTCTATGTTTTGGTTTTTTGGCCCCGAGGCATGTGGGATCTTAGCTCCCCGACCAGGGATCGAACCTGCACCCCCTGCATTGGAAGGCGAAGTCTTAACCATTGGACCGCCAGGGAAGTCCCCACAACATATTTTTATTTAATCAATTAAGTGAAACTTCTGCTCTGGGCAAACCAACTTGCTTGTTATTCCTTGAAGAAGAGCCATGTTTTTCCATGTCTGTGCTTGGTTCACAAAATTCCTTGCACCTGGGAGTTTCCTTTCTCCTCTGCATCCTCTCATCTTTCAGTGCCAAATTCAAATCCTTAGCACATTGATTTGCCCCTTTTCTCACTTCCAGAGTATATAGAGCATGGACCATGCACCTGGAAACTAGGTACATACTGTTCTGTACCATGAGCTACTTTTTCCTGGGTATGTCTCTATCAGTTACTTATTGCTGCATAGGAGCCCACTGAACCTTAGTCATTTATAATAATGATTTATTATTTCTCACAATACTGCGGGTTGGCTGTGTACTTCTGTGCACTCATGCAGTCGCATTCAACTGGAGGTCCAGCCTTGTCGGAAAGTCCAGGATGGCTCCTTCCATGTCTGGCAGTTGGTGCTAGCTGTCAGCAGGGTGCCTGGATTCACTTCCACACACTCACTCATCCTCCAGGAAGCTAGACTGACTTTTTTTTTTTTTAATACATTGGGGTTTAAAAAAAATTTTTTTTTAATTTATTTTTTAGCTGTGTTGGGTCTTCGTTGCTGCTCTCAGGCTTTCTCTGGTTGCAGCGAGCGGGGGTTACTCTTCCTTACAGTGTACGGGCTTATTGCGGTGGCTTCTCTTGTTGTGGAGCACAGGCTCTAGGCACACGGGCTTCAGTAGTTGCAGCACACAGGCTCAGTAGTTGCGGCACACGGACCCTAGAGCACACGGGCTTCAGTAGTTGTGGCACATGGGCTTAGTTGCTCTGGGGCATGTGGGATCTTCCCTGACCAGGGATCGAACCCGGGTCCCCTGCATTGGCAGGTGGATTCTTAACCACTGTGCCACAAGGGAAGTCCTAGAATGACTTTTTAAGAGGAAATTGTAAGGCAGCATTTCAAGCAAGCAAAGGTGAAAGCAGCAAATCCTCTTGAAGTCTAGATTCTGAAACTCACACAACATCACTTTTGCCACATTCTATTAGTCAAAGCAAGTCACAAAACCATCCCAGATTCAAGGGGTAGAGAGATAGACTAACTTATCGATGGGAAGAGCTGTAAAGTAATTCTGGCCATATTTAATCCACCACAGATGGCTTGTGTCCCTAAGTAGATACTAATCTAAGCCCTTGCTGCATTTTTTCTAGCACCTGAAACATTCAGCATTGTGCCTAGCTTATCAGAGGTGCCCAGTAAATATCTTTGGTTTGATGGAAGAGCTAGTGCACAGAACCTACTGGTTATGTCATTAAGAGGTTAAAGGAGAATAAATTTGAGAGTCAGACAGTTTGGGTTTAAATCCTAGTTCTGTAATTTACTAAATAGATAATTTGGGACACATTACTTAACTTCTCTGATGCTTGGTTTCCTGTTTTGTAAACTTGAGATGATAATATCTACTTTATAATAAGATAACATCATATAAAGCATCTGGCACATGGTAGATGCTTAAAACTGTAGCTCCTATTCATTATGGAGTGTTTTTCTTATTTATGATTAAATTACTATGTATCAGTAACTCAGATAACTGGTCCATAAATCAAAACCTCTTTCAAACTTTGCAAAACTAGTAAGATTTATTAGAACAAGTATGGTATAGTTTAGTCACTGTATAAGATTTCACACCAATCAGAATGCCCCAGTTCTACTACATGCTTGTCACAGTAACTAAGGCATCTAATTCTCCATGCGCATTTTCTTCTGGAGGAAGAAGGTATTCCATCCTAACACAGGTGTCCATTTAAAAGCTCACAGCATTATATCTGGCATTAACTTTACATTCATTTCAAAGTTGGAGGAAAATCATATGACTTATGGTGGGTCTCAAAACAGATATTAAAAGATGGTTTTAAAATGTTCAGTATTTCATCAGTTCCACCTCTCTCCCAACCATAGATATGATGACAATGAAAAATTAAATATACTGTGAATTCCTTGAAAAAGGATCACAGCTATTCACAAGTAGCTATGATTTTTATTTAAGCATTAATAGCAATATATTTAAGTTTAAAGAGACACTTTCAAACTATGTAATCAGAATTTTTTAAATATACAGCAGTGTGGAAAAGTTTATGCTACTTGAAGCTCTCTTCCTTAGTACATTTCAAAATAGTCTTTCAACTAGGTTGGCATCTAAAAATATTATAGGGTCATAAAAATGACAATAAATGTACTGAACTCCTAATCTTATCACTTTACTACCGTGGTAACCTGTTGGTTCAAATTAACTCATTTTCATGGAGGGGCTTTTGGGGCAGCTGTGAGGCTGCTGTGTTAGCTACAGGAAGTTGCAGACTGGCAAATTTCATTCAAATGTAAACCTCTAAATTTGGCTACCTGGCATTGCAGGATCCTGTTGTTTGCAGTATGCAAAATAAAAATTATATACCATCTCGCTTGGTCAAAATTTATGGGCTTTTCGATATTAATTTCAATATTACTTCTGGAGAATTAGTATGGTGAGATGCAACTGCGTGAATATAATATCTTTTTTTTAATAAATTTATTTATTTATTTTTGGCTGCGTTGGGTCTTCGTTGCTGTGCATGGGCTTCCTCTATTTGTGGCGAGCCGGGGCTACTCTTTGTTGCGGTGCGCAGGCTTCTCATTGCGGTGGCTTCTCTTTGTTGTGGACCATGGGCTCCAGGCGCGCAGGCGTCAGTAGTTGTGGCGCATGAGCTCAGTCGCTCCGCGGAATGTGGGATCCTCCCAGACCAGGGCTCGAACCCTTGTCCCCTGCATTGGCAGGCGGACTCCCAACCACTGCACCACCAGGGAAGTCCCAAATATAATATCTTGAACAAGGTGAAAAGGAATGTGTTTTCCCTTCACATGAGCAATGATAACTAGTGCACATGCCGAAGGCTCATGTTTTAAGCTGTTCTTTCTCAACCTATAAATCTGGGACGCCAGCTCTAAAATCTATCCAGTGAAATCCTTCCCAGTCCCAACATAAGCCCTTTAGATCTCGTCTATGTTCTGTGAGACAAACTGAAGTTGTGTGTTATCATTGCTTTTTATATTACTTATCCATCTAAATATTTCCCAGACCACCATAGAGAGCACAGCACTAATTACAGCTATAAATAATTAAATGGAAATGTTTTATATCATGGTGGTGGGTCATAAGAGTTTGTTAAAGTGGTCAAAATTCATCAAATTGTATGCTTAAAATTTGTGAATTTTATTATATGTAAATTATACCTTAATAAAGCTGACCTCCCCCCAAAAAATAGAATAGGACTAAAGAGTGTGTGTGTATATATATATATATATATATACACACACACACATACATATGCAGGGTAGTTTTTTTTTTAATTTACTTATTTTTGGCTGTGTTGGTTCTTTGCTGCTGTGCGTGAGCTTTCTCTAGTTGCGGTGAGCGGGGGCTACTCTTCGTTGCGGTGCGTGGGCTTCTCATTGCAGTGGCTTCTCTTGTTGCAGAGCACAGGCTCTAGGCGCGTGGGCTTCAGTAGTTGTGCCTTGCGGGCTCTAGAGCACAGGCTCAGTAGTCGTGGCGCACGGGCTTAGTTGTTCCGCCGCATGTGGGATCTTCCCGGACCAGGGACCGAACCCGTATCCCCTGCATTGGCAGGCAGATTCTTAACCACTGCGCCACCAGGGAAACCCCCCAGAGTAGTATTTACACACAGGGAAATACAAATCCCACTAGATCTTTGTGAGCTTTTATATAATTATATGATCTCTCTGAATGTCCCTAAGTCTCCTTTATACTAATTTTTTAAACTATGATGTTTTCCGACTTTTATTTTCAAGTTATGAAAGCTCTTGGAAGGCAGTATGCTGTGGTAGTTAAGAAAAAGTCTCTGGAATCAGAAAGGTCCTTGTCTGATCCCACCCACCACCACTAACAACAACCCTACCTGCAGGGGAACCTGAGTTATTCTCTCTGTTTCAATTTCCTCATCAAGATGAAAATAGCATTACTTATCTTCTGGGGTGGTTGTGATAATTAAATGAGTTAGTAGATATAACACATCTGGCTGTGTGCCTAATGGTGTGCTGATGAAATTACTACAAGTGCATGCTTATGAATTTTATTTATAATCTAAATCTCTGCTGGAAAATGTTGGCAGTCATAGAAAAATAGAAAGTTAAAAATAAAAGCTACTGTGGGTACAACAGGACAGTATCTACTTCTAGTTTTAATACTTAGGGATTTGACTCTGTTTCAGACAGTCAACTGTCTGGAGGTGGGGAGATGGTACCCAAAACAAAATAGAATCCTGCATAAAACAAATTCTGTTAATTTGTTGGGCTGGCTGGAAGTAAGGGAAATCATCAAAGCTAGGGGGTTTGGGGCAGGGGGGGTTGGGTTGAAGGTTAGCATGGAAGGTGGGGAAAATGTTTGAGCAGAAGTAAGGACACAGAATGATGAGAAGATGATCACACCAAAAAGGCAGATTCTCCTAAGGAAGGGTGTTCAAATTAGCTTGATACATGAAGACTGGTTCTTGAGCTATTTTTGCCAAGATTGGGGAGATGAACCTGGGACAGGGAACCTGGAAGGGAGCTGCCTCCCAAGAAATATAAACATAACTCTTCTGGAGAAACACAACCTCAAGTTAGGAACCCAGATTTTCACAGATTAAGGTCAACCAGATATGAGTTTCAATCAAAGATCACCAAATGCACAAGGAAACAAGTCACTAAGAATGACAGTCAGCATAAACAATAAAGTTAAATTCCCAGGGCTTTCAGATATTAGAACTACCAAATACAAAATAAACAATAACATAATACATAATGAACACTCAACAGAAGACCAAGCAAAATATTTAAAAAATCAATGGAACTTCTATAAATGAAAAAATATCTAATCATTGATACTAAAAAAATTCAATGTTTGTGTTAAACAGTAAATTAGCTACAGTTGAAGAAGGAATTAGTGAACTGGATGTAGAGTTGAAGAAATCTATACCCATCTATCCCAAAATATAGAACATAGAATCATGGATATAAAGGAAGTAACAAAAAGTTAAGAATATATAGGGGATAAAAGTAAAAGATTTAACATACATCGAAGACCCAGAAGGAGAGAATACAGATAATACAGGCAAGGCAATATTTAAGGAGAGGATGGTTGAAACTTTCCTGAAAGACATGTATCCCCAGCCACATGAAGCATACCCTATACAAGCAGAATACATTTTCAAAATCTACCTCAAGGTAAAATGAGATGGACTTGAAAAACCATAAAGACAAAGGGAGTATATTTAAAAAGTAGTCAGAAAAGAAAGAAAGATTGTTACAAAGAATAAGTTTAAGGTTAATAGCAAACTTCTCAACAGCAATCATGGAAGCCACAAGACAGTGGAGAGCTATCTTTAAAGTGCTGACAAAAGAATAACTGTAAAGTTACAATCATGAACTCAAAAATAGTATCTTTTAAGTACAAGGGCAAAAGAAATTATATTTTCAGATAAATAAAAAACTGCAACAGTTTACCACCAACACCACCTACAGGGAAGGAATTTTCTAAAGGGTTATTTCAGAAGAAGGAAAATGAAATCTAGCAAAAAAGTTTGGAGGACAGATAAGCAAAGAAAATGATGAACATGTAAGTAAATCTAATACAGATTTACTTGATAAAATGATGATGAAAATAATTATGAAGTCTAATTTGTGGAGGTTTAATAAAAAGAAACAAGCTAAAATACAAGAAAATACATACTCATGTAAATTAGGAGAGGAGCAATAAGAGTTAATGTCCTAAGGATCTTGTCTGTCAGTGGGAGGTTTAAGATACTGTTTGTAGGGACTTCCCTGGTGGCGCAGTGGTTAAGAATCCACCTGCCAATGAGTGGGACACGGGTATCTGGGAAGACACCACATACCGCGAGCAACTAAGCCCGTGCGCCACAACTACTGAGCCTGCACTCCAGAGCCCGCAAGCCACAACTACTGAGCCTGCACTCCAGAGCCCGCGAGCCACAACTACTGAGGCCGCGTGCTGCAACTACTGAAGCCTGCGTGCCTAGAGCCCATGCTCCGCAACAAAAGAAGCCACCGCAATGAGAAGCTTGTGCACTGCAATGAAGAGTAGCCCCTGCTCTCCGCAACTAGAGGAAGCCTGCGCACAGCAAGGAAGACCCAATGCAGCCAAAAATAAATAAAATAAAATAAATAAATTTTTTAAAAAAGATACTGTTTGTTGGCTTTGTTCAATACACAGGTAAAATTTTATGACTAATCGTAAAGAATGGAAATAGAGTGTTTACTTTCCACAGCAGGTAAAGGGCAAAAGTATGTAGGAGAAACAAACACAAGAGGCTTCTTTTCATCAAATAATAAATAAAATCAACTAGGCTAGTAATTATGAAAGCTTTGTAGAGTCTTCAGGTATTAAAATTGGGTTGGGGTGGGGGGTACAGTGCTGGCAATTTCACAGTAATAATTAAAACTGGGCAGAAGAAGAAGAAGGGATATAAGAAGACTGTTGGTGGCATTGGTGGTGGTAGAAGCTGCAGGGGCTGTGCTGGCACAGACTGAGTTCTGTTCATGCCTCAGGCAGAGGCCAGGGCAGAGCCACAGCAGCTGATGAACCAGTGCATGGCTGACAGGTGCCGATACTTCTGTCCATCAGGTTGGGCATGTGCACTGCGTCTCACAGAAGCCTTCCTCCTGGCCCCGGCCTTGGCCAGAGCAGTTTAAGGGAGCAGGCAGGGAGGAAAAGAGGCAGGAGAGCAAAAGGACATCTCCCCAGGCAGCACCCAGGACGGCTACACCCTGCCACACCCTGCTTACCCAGTGAAGGAGGCTGAGGCAGAAGCCAGAGGGAATGGGCCCTGGCACAGGCCTCAGAGGAAAGACACAGATGGACAGAGCTGGAAATCAGAGGGAAACACTGGATAACATGGGCCCTGGCAACATGGGAAAATGTGCCCAAACACAAGTGCTTCTATAGTTAATCACTAACTCCTTTCCTTCCCATATAAGAATCACAGTACCCTTGGGGCTTCCCTGGTGGCGCAGTGGTTAAGAATCTGCCTGCCAATGCAGGGGACACGGGTTCAAGCCCTGGTCTGGGAAGATCCCACATGCCGCGGAGCAACTAGGCCCGTGAGCCACAACTACTGAGCCTGCGCGTCTGGAGCCTGTGCTCCGCAACAAGAGAGGCCGCCATAGTGAGAGGCCTACGCACCGCGATGAAGAGTGGCCCCCGCTCGCCGCAACTAGAGAAAGCCTTCGCACAGAAACGAAGACCCAACACAGCCATAAATAAATATAAATAAATAAATAAACTTATGAAAAAAAAAAAAAAGAATCACAGTACCCTGACCTACACCCACCTCTGACCCTGCATGCCCACGAGTTCCCTTCTGCCATTTGCCATTGTTAATTTATTAGGGAGTTTGAGATTAGCAGAGGCAAACTATTATATATAGAATGGATAAACAACAAGGTCCTACTGTATAGCACAGGGAACTATATTCAATATCCTGTGATAAACCATAATGGAAAAGAATATAAAAAAACATATTTGCATAAATGAATCACTTTGCTGTACAGTACAAACTTACACAACATTGTAAATCAACTATATGTCAATAAATTAAATTTAACAAAAAAAGAAAGTGTTAACTATTAAATAGGAAAACATGTTTAGAGGAATATACCATAGATTTGAAAAGACATAAAAATGCATCTGAGTGATAATAGCTAATACTTACATCCTCCTTACTCTAAGCCAGGAACTATTCTAAGTGCTTGACACATAAAATCCCATTTAATCTTCATGTGCCCAAGATCACACAGCTAACAAGAGGCAGAGCTGGGATTCAAACACACACTCTGGTTCCAGAGTCTTCACTCTCAAATACTGTGCTACTTCTGAACAGTTGGAGGACATTTTACCTAAAGAAGATACAATTCCAGTTTGGGGCTATGGATGGAATGTTTGTACCCCACCCCTATAATTCATATGTTAAAGTCCTCATCACTGGAAGCAACCTAAGTGTCCATCGACAGATGAATGGATAAAGATGTGGCACATATATACAATGGAATATTACTCAGCCATAAAAAGGAACAAAATTGAGTTATTTGTAGTGAGGTGGATGGACCTAGAGGCTGTCATACAGAGTGAATTAAGTCAGAAAGAGAAAAACAAATACCGTATGCTAACACATATATATGGAATCTAAAAAAAAAAAAAAAAAGCCCTGATCCCCAGTGTGATGGTATTTGGAGATGGGGCCTTTGGGGGGGTAGTTAGGTCATGAGGGCAAAGCCCTCATGAATGGGATTGGTGCCCTTATAAGAAGAGACACATGGAAAAGATGATCTCTCTTTGTGCCACATGAAGACACAGTGAGAAGACAACCATCTGCAAGCCAGGATGAGAGCCCTCAGAGAACCCGACCATACTTGCACCCTGATCTCAAACTTCCAGCCTCCAGAACTGGGAGAAATGTTTGTTGTTTAAGCCACCACGTCTATGGTATTTGTTATAGCAGCCCAGACTGATTAAGACAGTTGAGAAATGATGGATTATCTTCAGATATTTGAAGAGCTATGTATGGAAGAAGGGTTTAACTTATTCTGTATGGACCAAGGAGATTAGAATTAAGAACATGACTCTTTTCAGCCTACTTTATCACAGCTGGAGGTCCCCAGAGAAGAAATAGGCTTTCTCAGAGGGTGCTGAGTTCTCCACCACTAGAGGCTAAATGCACCCAGGGCTGATAACATGGAGAGGATTTCAGCCTTGAGTGGTAGTTGAATGAGACTCTCTGTAAAATCTCTTCCAACTCTTGAGAGTCTGTAGGATTATGAGGGTCAAGACTAAGTGTTCAAATCCAAAGAACTAGATGTTGAGGACTCACCTTTTACAACAGCAACATTGTTCCTGGGCATCTTGGAGCCAGAGCTTGCATTTGTATATCTTAAGACTCTACACACCTGGATACTCTTCCTTCAGCGCTCAGCTTAAGCAACACCTCCTCCAGGATACATCCCCCATCCCATCCCTAATACTGGCTTAGGTGTCCACCTCAGCCCACCTTACTTCTACAATGCCACTTCTCACACTACACTGAATTATCTGTTTCATCATCAATCACTCCCTGTATTAGTGTCCTAGGGCTACAGTAACAAATTACCACAAATGGGATACCTTAAAACAATAAAAATTTACCGTCTCACAAATCTGGAGACTAGAAGTTCAAAATCAAGTTGTCAGCGGGCCAGGCTCCCTCTGAAGGCTTTAGGAGAGCATCCTTCTTTGTCTCTTCCTAGCTTCTGGTGGTTTCTGGCAAACCTTAGTGTTCCTTAGCTTGAAGTTGTAGCTCTCAGATTTCTGCCTCTTTCTTCAGACTGCCTTCTCCCCTCTGTGTGTCTGTCTCTGAATGTCTCTCTCCTCTTCTTATAAGGGCAACAATCATATTGGATTTAGGGCCCACAATCCTCCAGGATGAACTCATTTTAATTTAACTAGTTTCATCTTCAAAACTTTTATTTCCAAATAAGTTCACATTCACAGGTTCTGGTAATTAGGACTTCAGTATATCTTTTCAGGGGACATAATTCAACTGACAACATCCCTCAACCTCCTATGCTCACTAAACTGTGGGATCTTTGACGGCTATTTTTATTCCACATATTTTTATTGTGTCTGTGATGAATCACGCTCTGTTCTGGACACTGAGAACAAGTCACAGTCAAGGTCTCTACCCTTAGTGAAGCTTCCATTCTACGTGGAGGCAGACAGCTTAAAAAGTGGCTATTCAATGTTAAAACCAAATACAAACATATTTGTGTGTGCATGTATGTATGTATTTATATAAATCATTGATATATATTTGATGAAGGATATTAACACAAACAGTAAAAAAAAAAAAAAAAAAAAAAAAACCAAAGGATAAATTATTTCATCTAGACTCTGCTTTTTGGCAAGTTTATCAGAATCTAAAACTTTGGTGGTTCTCTGTCCCTTGTTTGTTTTCTGGTATTGTGTTCTTAACTCTCATTTGACACCCCTCTAAGCTAACCTCTCCTAAAATGTTTCTTAGTAGCAGACAATAAAGCTTGTAAAATGTATTCCTAAACTTTTTTAAGCTCAAACTTGCAACTAAAGAAGAAAACACTTGTGCCCCCTCTGTCTTACAGGGCAGTGTCAGTTCTGCTCAGTCTCCGTTTGGTCCAATGCCAGGTGAGTATTGCAGTTCAAGGGGCAATTCCTTCCCTTTTGAGCTAAATCAGGCATTTAGGCTTGCATTCTTTCATAGCTGCCTTACAGCACTTTCAAAATTTTGCAGCTTTAAAACATTTATTTTTAAAATGTAAAATCAGGGAAGGCAGACCTCATTCAGTCATTCCTGAATTTGGAACGCATTCTGTCCAGCATAAGCTTATTGGGCAAAAGCAATAGCAATTAAGCCCTTGATACAGTTTTAAAATGTTTAAGATTCTGGCACTGTGGTCTGATAGATTATGCACTTGCTTCAGAACAGAAAGAGAGAGACTTGAGGGCAGGTGGAATAACAATTATTTACTGGTGCTTTCTATATGCCAGGCACTTAGTTAAGCATCTTACATTCATTTTAATACATATGTCTCATTAGGTACTCCTGGTGGAATGGAATAGGGGCATTCTTAATAATAATTTGGGGCACTCTCACATGTGTGTGTATACACATGTAGACATACACACACACACACACACACACACACACATGTTCCTTCCAGATCCCAAACTCAGAAGGGCATACGGTTTCTCAATAATTTTGGTAATCTTCAGAGCTGGAAAAGGGAAAGGAATAAGAGCAGGAGACGATCCCACATATCTGAATGTCTCTATGCTGTGTTTCCCAATCATATTTATTGTCTCTGGAATCTGGTTGTATCTGCTCCATTCTACAGAAGAAAATTTCTGCAGCCTCTGTTATCATCTAGAATTATTCTTCCTCTTTTTAGGGAGAAAAATACATGCTTAAAAAGCAAAGGGTTTTCTTCTCTGTGTTTTTTTATTTGGAAATTGGAAATACAGACATGAGATCCTGGAAGCCTTGTTTACTTATTCTTCATTCTGTTCTCAGCCTTAACCACTACTGTGGATATAAATTCATGGCATGAAACAAAACCTTATTTATTGATATTAATTTTCACTTGCACAGATGTTTTTTCTAGAGAAGTATGCTTACGATGAAACCTGTAACTGCAGCTTTCAAATTCATGAGCAGATTAGAAGTTTGGGGCTATAGAATTTAAGATGAAAGTGGAGTGAGAGGAATTGTGCTTTAAGTTTCTACAGGGAATTTTGATTTCCTCTGAATGAATGAATAAATTCACGTGTAATTGTTGAACACCGTATTATACGACTGCGTTTACAGAAAATGTGTAGGACATAAGCTCTGCCCCCATGCAGCTTGCAGGTCGATTGGAAAGAGGGCTGTAACTCAGCTGAGAGAGTATCGAGCATAATACAAAGTGCCACATCAGGTGGCAGAGGCCAAAGTCCTGTGTCTGGAGAGTCATGTACGACTAAGTCAGGGTAATAAGAAGGAGGGTCTTGATGAGTCTCTCTTCTCTCCCTGTGAAACAGTGGGCAGGGTGGGCAGGGACAAAGCTCAGAAGCGGTCCACTGTGGTTGGGGAAGGTGAGAAAGACAAGCACCCGCATCGTCCTCCCAGCTCAGCCTCTCTGTGACCTGAGGGAGTAGGTCTTAGCTAATTGGATCACACCCACCACCAGCTGGGAAAAAAAAATCAGTTTTACAGCCCTTGAGTCTGTGCTCCTGAACATGTTCTAAGTGATGAAGGGTTTCCTGCTACAACTGAGCTACGAGATCAGAAAGTCTTTAGCAAATACATCTCTTCTCCTCTGGGACCCTTTCACTGGCCTTACCTTAAATGAGATTCTTCTCAGTTTCAGCCTCTCCAGGTTTCTACCAAGGGGAGCTTTCTGTGCCACGCAATCCCTTCTCACGCTTGCAGTGCCCAGGTGAGCTGAGTGAGAGACTCAACGTGGCCACAAGAGGGCAGCAAATAACACCAGACTCATCAAAGCCAGAAAACATTTTTTGTGGTCCTCTAACTTTGCTTCACAGAAGCAAAGCAAGCAGCCGTTTCTGGTGCCTAATAGGTACAAGTCACGGCCAGTGTACAAAAAAAATTAGAAGAAGAGTACAGCCTGCCTCTGATTTGGGGCGGGGTTATTGTCTCACCTTATCTAGAGATGCTGAGTCTCACATAACATGCCCCAGAAGCAGCCTCTTGCAAACGGTCCTGTGTCTATGGGGGCAGAGCTCAGAAGCTGTGAAAAAGATACCTCATTAGATGAAATGTAAATGCCAAGGGCTTCTTATTCTATCTCCTTAAGCCCAAAGAGATAGAATAAGCACAGCGCCTAGCACAGCACCTGGCACACTGAAGGTGCACAGGAAGTGAGAGACACTGAACAGTTATTGCTCCATCTAAAGTGAACTTATCCCCAAAGGCAGAGCGAACTTTAAATGTATGAATTATTTGGGCTGGACCAGTTAAAAGAGGTGATGCCGCTATATTTAATGCCTTTCAAGATATTTATTTATCTATTTAAATGTTGGCCTTGGCGTCAGGCCTGCGTTGGAAATACCATTTCACACGTGGAGAGACCTGGCTGCAACAGAGATGCCTTGACTTCCTCCGAGGAAACTTTTGCCCGTTTGTTTTCCCCTTGGCAACAGGCTCACGGGTGATGTCAGGTTACTATGGTGACAGGAGATCCCTCCTATCCGACTCGGACTTCCACAACAGTAAGCAGTTCGCAAACGATGCCTGCACCCGAACTGTGGCGAAGGACTTTGCCTGCGAGTCCTCGGCAGGGCAGGGCCACCCGGCCCACCTGGACTCCTACTTCCCGGAGTTCTACGGGGACCACCGCCCCACGGCCCTGACCCCCAACAGCGGCTCCCTGTTCAGCGCCTCACCCCTGCCACAGCTCCTGCCGCCGCCCTTCCCCAGCGAGCCCGCACACTTCGTGCTGGTAAGTATGCAGAGGCTTAGTTTAGGGGGTCACTAACGTCGGGGCTCCCGCGGCCCTGGTCAGCCCATGTGCTCAGCAACCAGGTCTGCTCGCCCCGGAGACCCCCGGGACGCTGCTCTGCGCCGCCCCGGGAGATGCCAGGATCCACGCCCAGGGAGCCCTCCCCAAAGATCCGTGCCAGCCACGCGGCAGGAAGCTCTATCCAGGGATTTGGGCGGGGACGACTGATAAAACAGGACATATATCCATTTTGTTAATATTCTACCGATTGTGCCAGATGTTTCCCCATTATTCCTCTCGTGCATAAGGAAAGAGCTCTGAAGTTACCTCGCAGACAGCGAGGCCGTCAGCCAGGGCAGGTGCATCAGGACTCCTCTCGCCCTCCCCCTCCCTGCCTCCCCTCTCCCACGATACTTCTACCCTCTAGAACCTTGTTCTCTCGCAGTCCTTCCAGAGACGAGTTCATAAAGAAGAATACTAGTAACTTTCTTATACTGTAAAGCCCTCAACCACAAAGGCATGAATCTCTCTGGAGATGGGATTTTAGACAAAACAGGCTGTGGGAGAGTAGGAATTAACATTATTGAGTATCTACTGCAGCCAGGAACTTTTATGTGCATTTGTTCATTTGATACTTGCAACAACTCAGGGTATAGTTATTAAAGCCCCATCTCACAGATGCACAAAGTGAAGTACTCAGAATCAGGAAGGTAGTAAGTGGCCCAGCCATGAATCGAACCCAAATCTTTCCAGCTCCAAGCCTATGAGGCTCTACCTCCTTGCTCACTGAGGGCAGGTAGCCCTCCTAGCCCACTCAGAAGCCCACTGTGTAGCTTAGAGTCTACTTCTTCCACGAGTAAATGATGAATCGCTGTCAAAATGTTCACTTTATTATCTTCACATTTAATGTTTTCTGGGGAAAGGACTCTCTCTCTCTCCACACACACACACACACACACACACACACAATCTAATTCTACAGTAAGAAAGGAACTAAAACTTTCACTGCCAATGTCAAACACCAGAGGGGAGAGCTGCCTGGTAAGGAGGCTTTGGACAGCAGAGGGAGGACACCTAGTCTGCTTTGGAAGACATGGGCCAGCAGCACCCTGTGTTGGGAAGGAAATCTGCCCATGTCCGACGATCACCTAATGACTAACCCCAGTGACCTTTCCATCCTCCTCAGAGGGACTCGTGGGAGCGAACGGTGCCCGAAGGCCTCAGCCAGCCAGACCCCGTGCCGGCCGATGCCCTGCAGAGCTTGGCGCCCAGCACAGGCTGCCTATCCCAGCTAGAGTCGGGGAGCACTGCCCAGCACAGGAGCTCGAGTTGGGGGGCCCCCCTAGCGGGGGTTCAGTCCTACCCTCTGCACACACTGGAGGATCTGTACCACATGCAGGGGTACCCGACCCCATCCCCCTACCCCTTCACCTCTTTCATGACAATGTCCAATGACCCACCACCCAAGGTGGGGCCCTTCTCCCCGGACGAGGGGGCAGACACCTCTGTCCTCCAGGACCCTTCTCTGTGGACCAAAGAAGATGGGAGCCTGGCATGGGGGGCATATGAGTGCCGCCGAGCTTACTGAGCGCGCCAGAGGACCTCTGTGCTTTTCTTTGAGTCAGTGTCTGTATTCACAGACTGTTGTGGTGTGGCAGCTCTTTCAGAACTGGATTTTCAGGATAAGCCATCGTGCCACCCTTTGTTAATGGACGATAATGGCATTTATTTGTGATCCTGCCACTATAACCCCACTGAAACACACCGCAATGTGAATTCAGTGTGTCAGGGACCATATTCTAGTTAGACAGCCTGACAGTGAGGTCTCTGGGGGAATTTAGTAACCCATTATGTTCTGAATCTTTTGTTATCTTTGAAGTATCATTTTTAGCACTGATAGTTTTTTCTTAAATTACATTAAAAACTTCATGCAGATCATAAAACATACTGATTTCCCTGTCCAGTTTTTCTTAGTTATGAACTATGTGTGTTCTTCAATAAAAGAGAATGCATAGGATATAATATAGATTAGGGTGCATAAAACAAAACTCATTTTATATCATGTGACTTTATAAAGTGTGAAGCATTATATGCATTTATCCCCTTACAGTGACTTGCAAATAACAATAACTTGCAAGTAACAAATGTGACACCACATATAAATGCTTTATTGTCATTAAAACGAGGTCAGGACACTATGGCTTCATAAATAACATGGTTTTGACTCTGCACTAAAGCCCAGGATGTCCAAAAATCAGGCTAATCCAAAAAACAACAAAGACCAAAGGCTTTCTTTGATCATGGTAGCCTTAATTAAGCTAGACATTGTCTCTCTGATGGAATAAACCGACAGTTATCAGAATGCATTAGCAAAATGGACATTCTATGATCAAATAAGAATGCATGCATTGTAAGGAAAACACAGAGAGCAGTCCTGGGCTGTCTGCAAGAAACAACAGACTACAGAACACCAAGAAGCAAAGGGTCTTTGGAAAAGGAAATGTTGTCAGGTCCTTTGACAACATGACCTTTGAAGAAAGACCTTGTTGATGGCTCACTGATCAGAAATATATAGCTCTTACTATACATAAATGAAGAAACTGACATTTGAAGCATCAACCTGTCTCATGTAAGTCTGACTGGTGTGGACTCCTTTGGCAATTAAATTCCCATAGTAATTCCCACCAAGCAGTGTGCCTGTCTGCAGGCCAAGCCCATCATAAACACCTTGCACACACTTTAACTTTGCAAAATGTGAGTCAAGGCTCACAGGTCACACCCACAGTCTTCCTCTTGTCTTCCTACCACCTTCCTTTCTTTATTCCCTTCACCACATTTTTCTGACCCATCGGGTCTCTCCTGACACAGTGCTTTTTCCCTCCATCTCCTGGGGGCCCAAAGCCCCTCAATACAGTCTCCATCGCATCCTCTGTGACAGGGTTCCATGCTCTCGGTAGGAGTCTAGAGAGTAAGATACAGATATTAATTCACACTTAGAAGTGAATAATTGATATTCTTCCTTCTCTAGGCCTTCAAGGGTATATCCTAGTTGAGCAAACACACACATAATTTGTGGAGTTCTCACAGAAATACTTGAATAGGAGCCTTCTTTTACCTCACACCCTTCATCCCCCTCCTGGGAAAGCATCCCTGGAGGAACAAACCAAGGAGCATTCGTGGTCCATAGCTGCTGGGCTGCACTCTCCCGGGTCCCCTGCCTAATCCTTCCCTCCCACCACTCCTTTTCACAACCTGATCTTTACTTTGCCCAATATTTGCTCTTCAGTGGAAGGGGGCAGCTTCTACCATGGGAGAGAGCTGCCCTTCTCAAGTCTGCTGAGACTGGAGACCTTAGTCCTGGTTGCCAGCATCTTCGGTAGAGCCATCTGTCATCCAGCCTCACTCATACCTGGACGGCAGGCCCCACATCAGAAGGAAGAGATCTGGCCCTCCCTATAGATGCAGGGTCTTCACAAGGAAGGGTCTCGAAGTCACTTTTCTAGATTGGTTGTATAAATTTTATAATAATTACAGTCATCTACTGCTTACCATTTGTTACTAAGTAGCACACAACACAATAATCATAAGTTTATGTGTAAGTCATAAATATGTGTTCCTATAACTTTAATTTTGGTTTAATTATAACACTAAATGTTAGGCATGCTTATTTCTCTTAGTTTGCTATTGTCTATTCACCTATTATGTTCATCTTCTCACAACCTGAGGATGCACTGGCTCTCAGATAAGTAGAGCTCAGTGACCAGTGGTGTCTACATTCTTCTTAGAGCATCCAAGCCCTTTCATAGTGTTTGGCAAATTTAATTTATAAAAAAGGAGACACACACAGGCCCATACTCTGTCTAGTATCCGTTTCAGTTCTCTAGTCTAAAGGATCAAGTGGAGTGGGGAATGGTGCTAATAATTCCAAATGGTAAATGACTTTTAAGAATTCTATTTAGCTTGACAGTGTTGCTATATTGCATATATTTTAATTTGGTTCTGTTTTATTGTTCTGGGAATCTACAATACTTTGTTAAAAAGTGAAACCAAGATATAAACTTATGCTAGGAAAATAACTTATATTTCCCTATCCCACTTCCCATTCAAGTACTCTCTATTTCCTACTGCATGCCAGGGACTAACTGCACCTTTATGTAATAATGCAGAATGCCAACATAAAGATTATACATGTTCTCCTCTCCCTCTCCTTCTTAAACCTGCTCTTCTCAGACTCACAGCTTTCCTGGGGAAGCCAGAGAAAATTTAAGTATTCAGGTTCAAAACACCATCTCTTTTAGGTCCCTTAAGATTTAAAGTAAGCAGAGATGGTGATGTCAAATTCAAGCTAAGAAATCTCCCTAGAGGATAATGTCCAAAAAAAGTGGAAAGCAAAATTTTCCCATGCAAAAGCTAAAATATAGGCAATCACCCCATACATCGCTGAAAACAGATATTATAGCATGTAGTTGAAAGTGTTTGTACTTCTCTTACAATGTTATACAAACCCCAAAGAAAGAGAGAAGAAAACCACAGCTTTACCTCATTTATTTAATAACTGCTTTTAAATCAGCGTTATGACTTGCTACAGCTCAGTTACTAATACAATATGATGGCAAGGGGAAGACTTCAGTACTAGAGTACTGTACAGAAAATTCCACAAAGGGAAAAGAATTACTAATCCCAATAGTAAAATATATATTTGCATACATATATATATATATATATATATATGTATATACACGTAAATGTAAACGTATATAAAGGAATTACTAGTACCTCTGTGATCCATTTTTAATATGTAAATCTAAATAATACATTCACAAGAAATAAAACATCAGGTATATTTAAAGAACTGAAATAACAATTGATGTCCAAGGTTTAAGTCACATTACGTTACAGTCATTCTACCAACCACACATCAAAATTATACTCTTTCTTTATGTTCTATCATTAGGTTCTGTCTAAGGTATCCTCTCTGTTCAAAACAATATTACACTGTTCATCTTACACACCATATTTGAAACTACTGACTCTCGAGAGGTTAAGTGCAAAATCGTACACTCTGGCTAAAGAGGATTCTCTAACTAGACTCATCAAGGGAAGGACAGTTCTGTGTCCTCAGCACCTGGCTTAGTGTCCAGCAGGTTGTAGGTGCTCAGTAAATCTCTGTTAAATTGAGGGAAAATTATATCACAAAGATGAGTAACAACTTAGACCCCAGCACTGTGGGTGACAATTCTGATGTATAAGAAAGTCCTCACCATGCTTAGTATTTAACTTAGTCATACTCTCTGCAAATCATGACAGTACTGGCTATTGAGTTGTAGTGGTAATATATTTAAGACGACTGATTTCATATTTTTAAATGTCTTTAAGAAGGAAAATTACTGAATCTTTGAAGTAGCATAGAAAAATGTTTATATATTCATTTAGTATCTATGTAGACTATAAATATTGCTAAGAATTCTTATAAATAAAAGTTATTCAGTGTTTGGTATTATCTCTGGTGTGATTAAAACACATATGATAAATAGATCAGGAATTAGAATCCCTAAAGATCAGGTTAAATAAATAATAAGAAAATCTTCTATAATTATTTGTAAATGATGACACCATGTTATATTTGATCTTTGCTATAAAAGTGTCCTCTAATCATAATCTCTGATAAATGTGTGGGTTTGCAATATGCAATGTCATTGTCAGTATATTACAAGCCAAAAGGAAAAGAGAGAAAAAAAAAATTTACAAGTTCCAAAAGGAAAAAAATGTGGACAAAACAAATAATACCTAAGAATTAGCTTTTCAAATTGGGAAAATTGATAGCCATCCCTGCTAACCTTCTCTCTTAACCAAACATCTTGAGTGGATAATCTAAAAGTTTAAGGCTTAAAAAATTAATTTAATCATAAATGAAATATCACTTATTTCTTAACCTTGATAATATATTCACAGGCTTTTATCACAGTAATCTTTATGTTTTTGTATGTCTCAAATGTTGCATAATAAAAATGTCTTGGGAGGGTGGGAGGGAGGGAGATGCAAGAGGGAAGAGATATGGGGACATATGTATATGTATAACTGATTCACTTTGTTATAAAGCAGAAACTAACACACCATTGTAAAGCAATTATACTCCAATAAAGATGTTAAAAAAAAAAATGTCTTAAGTAAAAGATGAACTTTTCAAGCAGAATCTGATGGTATCTTCCTAATTTAAATGATAAACTATCAAATGCTCATTCCCCATGGAAATCTCTTAAAGTAAAAACTTTGGATATATTTTATGGGAAGAGACTGACTTACCACAAATCATTAAATAACCTTCATCTAACAGTCTTCCTGGTCATTTTCATATGGACCAAACATTCATATTGGACCCAGTAAGTACTTGTTTCCTCCATGTTTTTGGAACTTGATATTTCCCACAAGGTTTGGTAACAGTGTCCCACAGTCAGAATGACAAAAGAACTTTGCATTAATAAAGAGAATTTAAAGCCATAGTCAAATTTGGAGGGAATAAACTCCCTCTTTTTCTTCTACTGGAAGTCTTTTCATATTCATGTGTCACATGTGTCTAATTTAATAATATCTTCTAAATATAATGTTCTGTAGTGTCATTTGCATACAAAAGCCTGCCAAAAAATTTCAGTTAAAATATTCGGTTTAAAACTTAAAAAAAATGTATTCTATTCCCATTATTCTGGTGCTACAGGACTTTAAGAAGGCCAAGGACCAACTAAAGGGTTTCTGAGATCTGTGGCTCAGAGATTTGAAATACTACAACATATGAAGAACTAGAGAAATTACAGATGGTGAATCTTAAAAAGAGAAGGTTTGCAGTGGGGGTGGAAGGGGACATGATAACTTCTTCAGGCTTAGCCCTCGGCCTGGTCAGAGCAGATCATCAGTATACGCTTGTTGAATGAATGAATGAATGAATGAACAAATGAATGAGCCAAACAGACCTGTAATGAAGGAGCAGTGGTGTGGACATGGGAGAACAGGTATTCCATGTTACTCACCAAGCAGCTGATGACAGAAAGCAGGACTATCAGTCTGTATTTCTGGTGCTTGGTACCAGGCCTGGTACATAGATGGTGCTCAGCTGATATACTGCATTGGATTTTGTCTCAGCCAATGATCATTATATTTAAAGCAGTCCAACAGTGGAACAGGCGGCCTGACACACTGTGATCTCCCACTTCCTCTATGGGCTGCCAGCTCAGCCAAGTGGCGGAGGGAGCCTGGGCCAGACAATCACCAGCAGGGATGTTGGAAAAACACTCCAAGTCTGTCTCAGTCCCTCAAAGATCCCTTCCAACATCCAAACATCTGGATCCTATGTTATATTTTGAAGCAAGTGAGCCTGTTAAAGCCCACAACATTTTTTTCACTCTTTTATTAAAAACCCCAAAGAGATGATCAGAACCTCAGGGCAGACACCTTGAAGGTGACCATGACCCCAGCAAGAAAGAAGAGTTTCCGGTCTGAGACGCACAAACTGTCATTAGCCTAATTAGCAGCTTCCCCTTCCGTCCAGTCAGCCTCTTCTCGGGGTTCCGGTGACCCCAGTGTTCACAGACCACTCTCCAGTCAGTATCTGCACTGCCCCAGCCTCCCCACACACCCCGACAGTAGAGCAGACAGGACACGCTGTCCACGCGCGCAACTCTGACAAGTGGGTTTGCATGTCTCACGGGCAATATTTTCCAATGTCAGTCACAACGCACTGGTGGGTCATTAAATTATATTAGTGACTCCGAATCAACATAGATTTTTTCATGAATAGAATGAGATGGAAAAGATGGAATAGAAATTTTCAGGATATCTCTTATGCCTAGGTGTACATTGTTCCATGAAAAGTTTGTTTTGTAAACATATAAATATTGTCATAGATATAGTATGTGAACATGTAAAATGAATTTCCTAGTGTGGGTTGAAGTCCTAAAAGTTTGAAAGCCTCTGCTATAAAAGATGAGGAAGACAACAATGTTAATTAAGAGTAAGGGTTTAGCATCTGATTTATCAAAGTTTGATTCCCAGTCCTGCCCTGTGTGTGCTCAGTAATCTTGGTCATGTTGCTCATCCCTCTGAGCCTGTTTCCTCACCTGTGACATGGGGAGGCTGTACCATACAGGGCCTGACATGCAAGAAACAATAAAGGACAAACTCTAAAAAGTCCATGAGGAACATCCAACTCCATGGGGCCTCAGAGCTGACCCGGTTATTCCAGGCCTCATGACACACGCAGCCCCACAAGGAGGGTTCACAGGACCCAATTTAAGAAGAACTCTCCCTCACCCCCGCAGGTGTGGCATGTGGCCCTTAAATACCTGTGCTGGGGTTCTGCAATTATAGAAACAGGGGGAACGAAACTCCTTATTGTTGAGCTAAAAACTGGGGGGCTTCTTTCTCAAATCAGGGCTCAGGCCTAAGGAAACCCAGTTTTCTGAAGTTGCTGGCTAGCAACAGCACTGGAACATCCATCCCAGCAGCAGGGGCCAACGCAGAAGCCCCCAGAACTGCTGTCCTTCTTTGGGCAGAGGCTTCCGGAGGAAGGGACAAAGAGGTCTTTGCTGTCTCTACAGAGCCCGTGACTTCCAAGGAGCTCACCTCTCACTCAGCCCTGCCTGCCTTCTCCAAAGGGCAGCCAATCATCAGCATCAATTTCAATGATGTTGCCAAGGGCGCTCAATGGCCTCCTGCCGTCCCCGTCCACTTCCACATGAAAGGAGAGGTTAGGAAGGAGACGAAGCCTGAAAAAATGAGACAGCACCCCAGAACATGGGAAAACAGACACACACAGAAAGCCAGGGAGAAAAACAGCAATGTAGGTAAGAAATAGAAAGCAATGACAAGAAGAGAGACAAAGAGAAAGAAACTCAGAAAAAAATAAACACAAAGGCCATAGAGGAAGATTTTTTTTAAAGCAAACCAAAAAATAAGTATAAAACAAAAAGGAGGACAAAAGAGAAAAGAAGTTATGGAAGAAGCTATGAGGACAAGAGACTGTCCCTAATTCTACGCCGCTCTGCTCACTGTTCCTTCAGAAGGGGCCGTGCCCAGACACAGCAGGACAGGGAGAAAGAAACAGGGGCTCTCTGAACTCCCAGTGTCCTTCGCCTCCTCATGAGTCTGGTCTTGAGGTACATCAGGGAAACTCAGGACACAGGCTCGGTGCCTTTGGAGAAAGAGAGAGGCTCCAGAAGCTGATAGATTCCAGCTGGGCTGGGGACAAACAAACCCCACACCTACTGCCAGGTGCCATCTCGAGTGTTCCCAGCCCTGATTCCCTCCCCCAGAGACACAGCTTCAGTTGCCAAGCAACTCTGATCCATCGCAGACCCTGGTGTCTTGTCACTCTTCGAGCCCCTTTCTTCCATTTCTGTGTGCTCCTTCCTGCATCCAACACATTCCAGGGCATTCGGGTATTTTTCCGGTGGCCTGAGGGGCTCAACTCCACTTCTTGCATTTCAGAGAATTCAGAGAACAAAGAACAGAGGCCTATAACCATTGCCTGTCCTGGCAACATGGAAATGTCTTGGCTTATCTGGAAAGGGAGCCCCACCCTGCCCTCCCTTGGGGGCCAGGAGAGGATATGGCCTGGCACCCACTCCCTCTCTGGACCACTCCTGTCTTCTCAGCTTCCAAATCACACAGAAGAGGTACAGCAAGTGGCTGGAGAACGGAACCCAGCACAATCCCTGGTCATTTGTGAGGGGCTTAGGCCTGGACCAATGACGCAGTTGACTTCATATCCCTCCCACCTCTCACCCAAAGTGTGAAGGCCTGACACAAATCCATACCCTTTCAGCTAGAATGAGCAGAAGCCAAGCTTATCATTTCTCTCAACACACGCTCCTGCAGCAAAAAGGCAGGGATGGCTCTAGAGGGATAAAGAGGAGAAAAAAGGGAACTTCACAGTGAAAAAAACACCAGCCTCAGAAACTCTCCAGAGGGTGAAGCCCCACAGGCATCCCCAGCTCTGTGGGGAGGAGCAAAGGGTCTTAACAGGCAGGCATTCTGTATTGAAACCCCAGTGTCTGGGGCACAGACAAAGAGCGGAAGAAAGGGGAGGGAAGCCAGCACGTGGCCAGGCGGGGCCAGAAGGAGATGAGGCACAGAGCTGAGGCCTCTGCAGGCCTCCAGCCTGCAACCTGGGCCCAGAGGGACTCCTTGCTAGGACAGACCTACTGGCTGCCATGTTCACTCCCCAAAACCTGAGATTTTCTCTTAAAACAGAGACTGAAGAGATGGAAATCAGTCAGCCCGGCCAGCCTGGCTCAGGTGGTCCTGAAGGGCAGCCTAAGTCACTCAAGGCTCCCTGAGCTGCCTTTGAGGCAGAAATACAGAGCATCTTTGAGGACTCCTGCTCTGTCTGTGGGAAGGTGGGCAAAATGCTCAAAATACAATAAAAGCAAGGGCCAGGCCCCAAAGGGGTCTCACTCCCTGTTTCTGTGGACTCTCTGTGGGGTGCCTGTGTGCAGGATTTCTGCAGAAGATAGTCCATTTTGTTAAGCCTTTGAATATTCAAATTGAAAGTATCGCGCAATCATTGATTGTCAAATCATGGGTTTCTAGAGGTTTTAAATACTTGGCATGAGGGGGAAAAAACTCAAACCTATACCCGAAGGTATAAAACATTAATTCTGTTTGTCTCCTGCTCCAGGAACCTGGGTGCAGCTGGATGCTTTGTGAAACTTTAAAAATGTTGCATCTCTGCCTCTCCCCCTGCACAGGAGCCCTCCTAGGCGCCGAGTCCCTGCAGCTGCAGCATACAGCCACCAACCCAGCTTCTGCTGACCACGATGTCGGGTAACTCGGCTGCTTGTCCTGGGGTAGGGTCACGAGGGCAAGGGGCGTTTGGATCCGGGTGTATTTCCACGGCTTTTCCTGCATGGAACAGAGAGGCACAAAGTCAGGGCATGCAAGTAGGAGCCGGGGATCCGGAGAAGGCACGGGCCACGCTGTGGCCGCTCCCACTCCGCGCCTGGTCCCGAGGGCAGAGGCCCACAGGCCCAGTTGGCCGCTGTGGCGTCCGCGTACCCCGGTCCACCACCGGTCCTTTCACTTGGCTATAGTTGTGACCCTGGGACTTCCCGGCGCGGACTTTGTGCGCCCAGCAGCGGCGGCGGTAGCTAGAGGCTCACGGTGAGCCCGGGACTCAAGCCGGCTGAGCCGGCCGCACAGAGCTGAGCCGTGGCGGTCCCTGTGCGGACCCCGGGCCGCACCCGCTGTCCGCGGGGCCGCGGACGCAGCGAGGAAGTCGCAGGGAGACGCTGGACCGCGGAGAGGGCGCGGCGCCCAGGCCCTGCGGGCCAGGCGCGGGATTCCTTGGGTCTGGGCGACGAACACCGCGACCTCCTTTCCCGGGGAGAAGCCTAGCTCCCAGGACCCGGCCCGGGGGGCTCCCAGCTGTCCTGCTGCGGTCTCCGCAGTGACCAGGCGAGGCGCTGGCGACCCGGCCCTGTCGCCGGGCGCCCCGGCTGATGGCGCGGCCCGCCCCTCCCCGCGCGGCTCTCCCGCGCTCACTCCAGGGTCGACGTCAGGGCGGGAGTCGCTCCTGGGATCCCGCGGCCACCCCCGCCCGCAGACGCCAGCCCGGCCCGACCTACTCACCGCGGCTCCGCGGGGCCCGCCCGGGGCCGCGGCTGCCCCCGCTCCCGGCGCGCAGGACGCCCTCCCCGCCGACCCCTAGGGCGCGCTCGGCCTCTCCCGCGAGCCGAGCACCCAGGCCCGGCCCCGCCAGCCCCAGGGGCGGCCCCTTCCGGAGGGCGGCCTCCCGGCCGAGTACGCGGTCCTCGGCCGCCCCGCACGCCTTCCCCAGCTCGCGCTGCGCGGACTCGACTCGGAGTCTTCGGGCGCCGCGGAGAAATGCCTGCCCCAGAAAGGGAGGGGGTGGGGAGAGACGGGAAGAGGAGCGAGCTGGAGCGGAGACTAAGGAGGGAGGAGGAAAAGATGGAGAGCAGGAAAGGCGAGAAAGGGGGGTGAGGGAGAGAAGGCAGAAGAAAAAGACGGGAGGGAGGGAGGGAGTTCTCGGGCCTGGTCCCTTTACTGGGGTCAGTCTGGCGAGTCCCTCACCGACCCAAGGACAGGGCTGGCCAAACCCACCTGGCCGCTGCTTGCCCCAGGGCTGGCTTCCAGACCAAGGGCACGTAGAGGTCAGAGGCTCCCCAGAAGCCACGTCTGCCCTGGCGGAGACGGAAGGGACTGAGAACTTCCACTGGCTGGCATGGGAGTGGGGTAGGCTAGGTCAGCTGCGGCGGCGCCCAGCCCCTCCCCAGGTTCTGGTCTGGGAGGGGTCTCCATCCTCTCCCGGACCAGAACCCTAGGTTCCCCTAACTTAGCCAAGGGGTGAGCTCCCCTAGACTGGTCTCCACATTCCTGAGCAGAAAAACCTGTGCTATTGGCCTAGGGATAGGGCTCAGCCTGGGGCAGGTAGCCCCACAGATTTCCATAGGTTTTGTTTCCACTGTGGCCCTGAAACCTGCCCACGGTATCTCTTCATCCTTTCGAGTCTGAGAAATTTGAGTTTCTTTCCCATCTGTCTTTTAGCGTTCTCTTTGCATTCTCCAGACCTAGAGATCTGACGTCAGGTGCCATAGTTTATAAAGAAGAACCCCCCCGCACCCCAGCCTGACACCCAAACCTCACATTTGACCACTGACTCGGTTGCCTTTCCCCAGAAAAACCTAAGGTGTATCAAGGTGTCCGGGTGAAGATCACAGTGAAGGAGCTGCTGCAGCAGAGAAGGGCACACCAGGCAGCCTCGGGGGGAACCGTAAGCATAAACCCTTCACTTCTTCCCAACTCGTGTTCAGCTTCATTCAGCCCTGTGTCTGGGAAGGTGTAGGCGGCCACCCTAGGCCCCAGTCACCATCCCCAGGCCTGGCCTTCCATAGCTGTTCTTATAACGTCTGTGCCCACCTTCATCCCAGTTCACTACAGAAAACCACAGAGAACAGCTGGGGCATGTTGTGGAGCTCAAGATTTGGGGGAGCCCATCCCTCACTGATCATAGTTGAGTAGAAGAGCATGTTGGTCCAATACAGGGAGAGGCAGCCAGCAGGTAAGTAGGTTGTTATTTTGTAGGAAGACGGTGTATGTGCCCTCACATAGGCAAAGAAAATCTCTCCCAGAAACTTCCTTTTAGGGAGCCCTTCAAGGAGAGGATCTCCGTGGAACATCTTCCCCACCACCTCATTCTTCTGGAACCCAGCCTCTGAGGTCATTGATCTGTAAAGCACTGAAATTTCCCAGCTGAAAGGGCCCGTGTAGCCTCAGAGGAGACAGCTTGAAATATAGAACCTCCTTAAGATGTAATGAAGCCTTGAGCAGTTCCAAGTTATCATGCGATTGATCTGGGCAGTCATAAGGGTACCCTGCCATTTTATGTACATCCTAAAGCAGAAAGTACTACCAAGAGTGCTCAGGGCAGCAGCAGAACCAAATAAACGAGGTGGGGTTATCCTCCAAGAGAGGGCAATTCACTGCTGAGAGCCCTTGATCACACAGTTGCCTCTGGGTTGGTTTGGGTGTGAATGTCAGATATGAAAGATAGAGCCCATATTGCCAGCGGTAAGACTGGTCCTGTCTCCAGCTTATTGGCATCCGTCGCACAACAGTTTTTGTGTCCAGTGCTGTTTGTGTGCAATGCCCGACTTCATGAAACTGGGCCTTTTCGGGAAGAGGCAGATGCCGTAGGGGTGATCAACACAGGTTTTAGAACCAATGGACTGGGTCAGACCTCAGCTCCTCCGTGGCGTGAAGCCTCGAGCAAGTTACTCAGTCTCAGTTTCCTCATCTTTAAACTGGAGATAATGGAATTTTGTGAGGATTAAATGAGTCACTGCACGTAAGCACTTAGAAGAGTGCTTTCCACTTAGAAAGTGCTCAATACATGTTAACTATCATTATTATTATTTGCAAAAAGCAGCTAAAATAAAAGTACAACCAGGGATTGAAAGCCAGCTATTCAGTAATGTTCATTCGTGCCCTTTGCTCAGAGCTTAGAGTTCTGGCGTGAGCTTGCTGTGATATGGCATGAACAGCACACATTTTCCATTTGCTGGATGTAAAGTCAGTACCTCCATGTGTAGAATTTCAGCTAACCCCATAAAACTTCCTTCCATTTGTACAGGGTTTTCCAGTGGTTCTTTTAAAGCACTTTTGCACACTCACTATTTCTTTTAATTCTTATGACAACCAGGGGAGGTAAGTCGATCGGGGGATCTGTATGCCTCTATTACGTCTAAAGGTCAAAGCCTTACAGTCACTAATGGTAGAGCAAAAAGTGGAACCAAGATCTTCTTATTCTTAATATTTAAAGAAACTTCCCACCCACTGGCTCTTAAAATTCATCTTTCTGCAGATCCAGCTGTGCTGAGCAGGAGCCTGATAGCCTCAACCATCAACCCCTTCAGTTCAGAGATTATTATAAAATTAATAAAACCAGGAACAAGGGAACTGCGAAGTACTGCTGGTGCAAAAAAAAAAAAAAAATCATCAAGACGTTCTTAACAAAATGTAATCTTTCGTTAAGGAGCTTTGGTACCTGGTAGAATACTGCTCCAGCTGCAACCTGCACTGCAATTGCCCACTTGCACATGGCAGTTTTATTACCCTTGGCCTCTTACAGGTTGGTTTGGCCACTGTTCCCCTGTCAGCTAGCTGCTGGAAGGAAGGCAAGGCTGAAACATTTCACTTGTGTATCTGACCAGTATCTGTTCTCTGGAGCAGTCTGACTTATCTGAATTTTCTGAATTCCTCCCTGAGAAATAATCAAGCAGTACTTCTGAGCCAGTGCCTTTCAGGAACGTGCAGAGCAAAGCCAGCCCAACTTTGCTTTCTGGAAGATTATATCCACCCAGGTCCTCACAGACATGGAGGAGTAACACAGAGATGATTTAATTACGATAGCCAAATGTAAAATCTCTCACTGGGAACCATCAGAAGATCTAGGATTCTAGGAAAGCTGTGAGGTATACTCAGTAGGCAGGGATGGCAGGTAACAGGGCATGGTGTATGCCTGCTTCTGGTTTAACAGAGATCATCTCCAATTTGTTCAGTGGTTTAAGGATACCTCTGGAAAGCGTTAAGCCAAGGAAAGAGTTAACTTTATCAAAAAATAAAGCAGGAAGAAATTTATCGTAATTTGCTATAAAGTCAGAGTAGAATCCACAATTTGAAATTTTAAGAAGGCAATCCTGAATGGAAGTTATAGATTGAGACAAATATTAGGGCCTCAGTGCCAGGAGAAACACGTGTATGCCAGATTTGTCAGTTTGATTAAAAAACTTACTTCGGCCAGATCAGTTTACAAACAGCCCTACACACATACATGCATGCACACACAACTCTTTCACCTTTAGGATAAAGAGAAACTGGAGTTAGTACTTATCAAAAAAGACATAATTTACCCTTTTTTTACCATTAATTTTTTTTAAACGGCCTTGATGTATTTTTATAAATTGTAGATTGTGGATTTTTGTGCTGTTTGAAATCTAAGAGAGAGGAGACTTTGTATTCTTGCAGCAAAGTAGAAAGTGAACCCATAACTAGAAAGATAATATCAAGTAGGGTATTGTAAACATACCTGAGGGAGATAACCTGGGGAGGCCTACAAACGGACCATTCCGGGGGAGGAATGGGGTTAACCAGAGCTCTACACTGAAGCAGAGTTTTTAAAACTCACTCCTTGCAAGTGCTTGAGCTTAAGCTGCAGCCAAATATTTGCATAAAGAACTGGTGAGGGATTCCAACTTCCTGGTTCATGACATTATAGCATGGATCGTTTTCAAAATTAACACCACCTCCTGTTTCAGCAGCGGCCGACTGTGCAGGCTCCCAGCGGCTCAGTGTACAGGAGTGAGAATACCCTGTAAACCAGGAGAGAGGCATGCTGAGCTCTGCTTCCCAGCACAGATTCTCAGAGCAAGGCTGGTCCCTTTAAACTTTAAAGCCACCACCTGAAATCTAAAAAAAAAAAAAGAAGTCCTAAATTACTCAGTACAATTATCAATTTAACTGGAAGACACAGGCTGCTTTACTTTGAATAGTTAAAAGGAACAGTCTCATAAACTTCAGGTATTTAACTATCGTAGTGAAAAAAAGCAACTTTTATAGAAAATAGTAAAAAACATACCGAGAGGTGAAATATTTCCCAGCCATTAACTAGAATGTAGATAGGCTCCAGTTCACTGACTACAACTTTAAGAAAATATTTTCTATTTTAATATTTCATAGCTAGGAAGAACATGTGACTATTTTTAGCTATCCAGGATTGAGCTGCCAGATAGTATATGAAAATTTTGAGGAAAATGATTGACTAAGTTACGGATAGTTGGGATTAAATAAATGTTAATCCTTATTTATTTTAAATTAAATAGTTTAATAGAAAGGCTATTTACTGTGTTTTCTTGCACTGTTCATTTATGTCATATAAAAATCATTTAAATTAATTTTTATCAAAATTAACAGCCTGTATAATTTAAGTGGGAGATATTAGAAAAAAATCCCCAAGCAAAAATAAAAGTTGAATCTGAAGAAGATATAACATTGGTTGTATTTCACAACAGTGAGTTTTTTTCAGAAGAAAGAATCTGGCTTACCTTAAAGCAGAAGGCAACACAGTTCACGTCAAAATGTCTTAGCTTTCCCTTTAAAGAACTTTTATTTCACTTTGCTTTGTGGTCATCTTCTTGCTTTGGCAGCTGTCCGGAGGCAACAATGTCCACCTTTCAGACCCAGTCCCACCATCTTCTGCAGGTCAGTAAAGCCAGCCTTACAATTCCCTCAAAAACTCTTCCAAAAGTCCATCTCGAAAGGCTTTCAGTACTTGATTCAGGGGTTAAGATAGGCACCACCATTTAATTGGAATCCAACCAATCAGAAGGTGAAAAAAGGCATGGTGACTCCAGATACAAGCCCAGTAAGGAAACAAGTGCAACATTTTGTCCTCATTTCTGAACTGTCTATTCCCTGCTACCTACTCTGCGCCAAGAGCTTGTTCTTCACATTAGTTCCAGGTCCTCATCTCCAAGTAACTAAACTCGATTAAAAGATCAGAATTGTTTTCAGAAACCTGTTATCTTTTTTAGTGTACTATTAGATGGAATACAGAACATCCCGAGGTTCTAGAATAATGCCTTTGCTCTTGTTTCGCTTAGTTTCTAGCCAACAGGGGCTTCCCTCCCCTTCTTTTCTCTCTTCCCAGAAAGCAGTTCAAACAAGTGTAAGTTTTCTCAGCCCATTACGAATAACTCTATTACATAAACACTCCTACTTATGCCACTCAACGGCTCAGAGTTTAAGGAGGTCATATATAAGGAAACCAGTGCTATGGGAGCTCCCCACTGAATGTGCCACTTTAACTTAACCTTAAAGGAGCCTTGAGACTTCAAAAACTCCAGTGTTCTGTCGTTTCTCTGATGGACACACTCTAAACCTATCTTCTTTGAGCATTTAAGGGTAATAATCAGAAATGGGGCCTATTAATACTGAAATGGAAAAGGGAGGGGTTTCAGAACTATTCTTGTTTGGTATTTAACATATTAATTCCATAATCATGTGTAACATGTTCACTAAGGAAACATTTTGCTTTTTGTAATATAAAATGAGCAATACTAATTTGTACTCGACATTCCTGGTTTCTCTACTTATAATATGCATTGCCATTTGCAATACTCCTCAAAATTTAAGTTACTGAGTAAGTGTGAAAACTTTTGGAAAACAATTAACCCTAGATCAAGGGAATTATTTCCCATGGCATCAGAAGTTTTCTTAAAGTCTCAAACAACACTACACGTTACTTCTGAGAGATAAGGTTCACTTGGACTGCAGATAGGGGCTGGGTGTTTGTGCTTTATAGTCTAAGAAAGTGGACAGTGGAAGTTTGAGCTTGACTGTGACAGTTGGACAGAAATGGGATCACCATTGTTTTCTTTTGCCCAGGCCACATTTACAGCCAGTTTCCACATTATTAACCAGATTCATTTCAGTGGGCTTGAATTATCTAAGGCAACGAAAAAATCCAGATTGCCTGCCTGTTTACTTTTCTCGAACTTCTTAAGCCCCCTTTCCCCCTAGAGGTAGTAAATATTCAGAATATAGAACAGAATTCCATTCAAATCTGTAAGTGCAATTTTAAACAAAAATCTCTCCTTTTCCTTTTTCTTCTAGGACAGTATTTTGAGCCTGAACCAATTCCTTCCACACCCAATTATTTCCAACCCCGAGAATTTTCCAGTTGTGTTTCTTGTGAAGAAAATCCAGGCTTCCTCGACCAGATATTTGATTCCTACCTTCAGACAGAGACACACCCGGACCCTTCGCCCAATTCCATGCAAAGTACTCCACACTATTTCCCAGACAGCTTCCAGGCTGCCCCTTTCTGCTTTAACCAGAGCCTGGTAATTTATCTCTGTTCTTTACAAAACCTCTTATTGTTTACTATGGGTCAGAGAGTTTGTATCATCTCGTGAGAAATCATAAAAACACTATCAACAAGAAAATCATCCAGGAAACAAGCAAAGAACCATTTAAAACTCAATGGAGGTAGAAATAGCCACACACTAAAGGGCAAAAACCTTTGGATACACACGTAATTATTATTTCCCAAGTCGGCTACGCCCTAGTACGTTGGTGTGTGGCCATAAAAAGAGGTTTCCCAGCAATACTCATTTAATGTTTTTAAACTGTAAAGTTCAGAAATCTACTCATTGGAAATCACTGATTTAAACAATGGCCCTTGGATTTTGAGTTCTAGAAATTGGAATTAAGTCTGTTTCAACACAGTACAAACTGTCATCTGATAAGGGATTTTTTGTTTTATTCTGGCACTGAATTGGCTCTACTAACTGGTTGTTTTGGTCTGCTACAGGCACAAGAACTCATTTGGGTCTGAGATGGTTGGTAAAAAAATGAAGCCCTAATAGTTGAAAACGTTTGGATTGTCTGTTCTTCATGGACCTCAAATGTTTGAAAATGTGTTACCACTTAAAATGGAAATAAGGTGTCCATTGGTGGATACCAGTTGTTGAAGATGTCTTTTAGTTACTCATATAGTTTTTTTTAAACCTTAGAAAGTAGTTTTTTAATGTAAATACTTTTTTCTTTTGGTTTGTCAAAAGTCCGTGTAGGTATCTGACTAAATTTTAAGGGGATAAGAAATTAACTGCACAGGATATGCACACAGGGCCCCAGTCATTCACTTCTCTTCCAGCTTCCAAGTTAGGCTTTCTCAGTAACAATTGTGGACCTGCTTAAGAGGAAGCAGAAAGTACCTTTCTCCGCAGGGGTCAAGACTTTAGCGCCTGTAACAGTAGTTTCGAGTTTTGGAGTCTCCCAGACACTGGCTCATTGAGGATCTCGGTTCTACCTGTGTATGTTCACCTTGTTCTCCACAGTCAAGGGTGTGGAGAAGCGTCCAGGGTGCCACCTGCAGCTTATATCGTGGCACACAGCAGGATTTGATGTGCAGGTGATGAAGCACAATGGGATTTTGTGGTTTAAGAACAAAGCATGCTCTAAAGTATGCTTATAACAAAGAAAGCCAGTGAAGCAAGGCAATTTATTGTTGGGAAAGAAATAGGTAAGTATAGAATGTGGTGTCATGAAATCACGCCAGCCAGCAAATAAAATTACTTCTGCAGACTTGGGTTGGGTTGGGTGTTTTGTTGTGCTTTTCTTTTTTTTTTTTCCCCCCCTAATGTTCTTACTCTGAGTTACTAAATCTACTCTATTCAGTTCTTTTAATCCTGTCTAATTTATCAAGCTTTCTGTTCCTTGGTTTTCATCTCTCTAGACCCCAGGATGGCCTTCGGATTCCTCCACTCTCTCTGGTTCCTTGGACTGCAGTTACTCTCCTGTTCAGCTACCTGCATACACTCTGGAGAATTACGACTCTGCCCCTTCTCTGGACACCAGAAACTGGGGCTATGCCTCGGAAGACTACTCCTACCCTCACCTGCCCTCACACACCCAGTGCAACCGCTCCTCCTCTGCCGCCGCCTCTGTCTGCTGCTCTGCATGCTGCGAGGCGGAGCACTCGGACACCTTCAGAGCTTCAGAGTGTTTTTCTTACCCCAGCACAGACTATGGGACCTTCACGCCCTCAGCAGCAGCAAGCAGTGATTTCTGTAGGAGGGAAGCAAACTGGGACATCTGCTATAGTTAATAGAAATTACATTAGTTTGGAACATGGCATGCATACATCTATTTTTTTACCACCTCTAGATGACAACTCAAAATATGCAACCTGCTGACAAAATATCACAGGCGCAGTTTACGTGTCACCATTTTTGATTTGCTGACACTAATTTAGGCATGAATATGAAATTCAGACCCGGTCATAGCGCCACGCCTACTTTGTATGCTTACAGTTAAAAATTGTTGTAGGGAATAGTCGTTTTACTTTCTGTGTAACGAACAAATTATAATTTTTTAACTAATAAATAATTTTGTATTATTAAAAGTTGGCTTATTTTTTTTTTATTTTCCAATACTCATTCCCCAGTTGATTTGAGGGATATCAACTAATTCTGGAAATCACTAATTACTCTTCAGTATTTAATCTCACTTGTTCACGGATTGAAAATTATTTTAATATCGTGAGGTGCCTTGGCTCCCATGGAGATGGAGGGTAGACACGGCTGTGATGGCTGAAAAGGCACAGTCAGCCTCACCGCTAGATGAGGGTGTACGTCTTGGGGCGACATCGGAGAAAGACATTTATGAATCATTAGTTTCTCATATCCATCAGTAGTCAGTGGAAGGTTAATATGACCAAAAAGCACATCTTACCTACAGCACTGTTAACCTGTAGATAATTCTTTTTCATTTCCAAAATCCTTTTTTGTAAACTTTTGGGGCAAATACTTGATCTTTCTCTTGAGAGCTACCATGCAGTTGATGTACCAAAAAGGTTAGAATTCTCTGTTACCTTCTATTTCTGATTTTTTGCTTTAGGTCTTTAAATATGCATCACTCGTGTTTACAGATTGATTTGTAGGCTTGACCATGTTGTTTACAACTGAACTTCCTCTGATTGATCTATTTGAACAAGGCCAACTGTCTTTCAAGCTGAAGAGGAGTTACTTAAGCCATCTGTGCTAGACTATACTGTTAAATCCTGTTTGCAGAGGGCGTTAAGGCACAGGACTTCATCCCTGCTGTGAGGTCTGGGGGACATTTTCCTCGTCTTGAGGTTCAGCACAATGGCAGCAATACTGGTACCGTTGGTACTGGCCACAGCTACCATTTTCTGAGCCCTTCCTGTGTGCCAGAATTGTCTAAGGGTTTTCTCACACATTTAATTCTCTCATTTAATCTTTGCAACAACATTGATAGCAAAATGGGAGTCTGAGGCTCAGAGAAGTTGTCACCTGCCCAATGTCACCCAGACAATAAGTGCCTGAACTTGGGTCTGAAGAACACCAGGTGGTGCTTCCTACTCTCCACTAGTGAAAAGTTGTCGCCATTTGTGAAAGACTGTTCAGGAACCTGTGGAATCATCCTGCATTAAACCCCTGTACACACAAAGCTGTGTTCCCAGCTGACTACCAATAATCAGAGCTCCCCAGACGGGTCAAGCTGTCCACAGGATACAAAGATGCCAAGCACAAGAGCTGCTAGAGTCCCCCACTCTGGGGACTGAGGGGAAGAAGGAGACAAACTGCTACCTCAGTGGGTTTCTTTTGATCAGGAGACAGATTTGCTTTCAAATTGACACCGTCTGATTGTCCCCTCACTGGGGACTCTGCTAAGGCTTGGGCAAACAAGACGAGTTACAACCTGCCTCATGGAATAGATATGCCAGGGGAACAGAACAATTACTGCCTTTCTGAGACACCAATAAAACTAAATTTTTAATAGTTTCGAACTAAACTGAAACTGGCCTATTGTCAACAAACGTCTGTTCACACAGCCCAAAGCCCCTGCACACCCTGCACCCCACCCCCAGCAGCTGTCCCAAAGGGACAAAGAACAGAGAACCCATAGATGTCCAGTGGTTGGCACCAAAATCTCTCTTTCCTGGATGCCAATCTTTTTTTTTTTTATTCCCCACTTCTATCCTCTGCCTTCTGAATCAATGATCTTGCAGCTCTAACAAACAGAGAGCACTTCCTACCTCCCTGTTTCTTGTTCTTTCTTCACATGCCTCTGAGGTTTTCCCTAAATCTGGCATGGAAAAAGATTCATTTAAAAAATGTGAGACAAGAGCTAATATTGCTCCTGTGCATTACGATGAATATCTCCAATCTTAAAATGGTCTTCAAGACCTTTGCAGAAATTTGGGGCAACAGATCACCTGGCACATTACAAAGTCTATCACAGCCCACCCAGTCTCTTACCCACTGCAGCTCACACAACAGCTCGGGAGCCCCGCAGCAGCAGTGGGGCAATCTAGAAGGCTTCTCACCAACAGATGCCTGGGAAGCTGGGTAAAATACAGGTGCCTACACCTCAGTGTGAGAAAGTATGATCAGTAAGCCGGTGGTAGGGCCCAGGCATCTGCATTTTTAAATGTACCTAAGTTGATTCTGAAAAACACTTGAAAAACACTGATGTATTCAATGTCTGGATTGTTCCCTTGTAGAACCTAGAAGCACAATAATTATAGCTTACATGGACTAAGCTCTTTCTATGGGCCAGTGACGTGAGCATTATCTCATTTAATCTTCAAACAAGCACACCCGATAGATACTATTATGGTTCTCATTTTTCTCAATGATAAAACTGCTGCTTCGAGAGATGAAATAACTTGCCCCAGGTCACACAACCTATAAATCGGGATCAGAGTTCTCCAATTCAGGTTATCTGATGCCACAGTCAGAACTTCCAATAGTCTCAGTATACTTTCCATGCATTAGACCTGGAGGCATAATCTATTTGGAACTTGATCTTTTGCCTTAAAAGTCATATATGTATCTGTACATGTATATCTGTAGCCAGTTCCTCATACCTCAGAGTCATTTAATAAGATTACAAATGGAAATTTAAATGAATGAATGTTATTCAGAACCATTAGAGAGATCAATAAAACAAAATATCAAGTGCTTACTGTGTGCAAGATGGATTACATGCCTTCAAAATCCAGTCAAAAGTTTAAAAGAAGGTGTGATTTTAAAAATCTGAAACGGGGAGGATGGGCGTGGACTGACTTTCAAATTCTTGGGAAATTTACATTAGGGGGTCAAGCCTTGAAGCCTGAGAGAGATAAGACGAGACAAAGTTTAAAGCAGTAAACATTTGGAAACTATTACCTCAAGCAATGGGCCAGAGCGGTGACATTTGGCAGCTTGCCTAAGACTGCAGGTGGACGTCAGAAGGCAAGGCACAGATAAGGATAACTGGAATGATGATGGGGCCAGGGCAGGAACGGGGAGGGAGGGGGTGCAGTGCTACTTTCTGACAGAAATTGTTTTTTAAAATCATTATTCATTCCAGAAGGATGAAGGCTACAATGAGCTCGAATCAAAGCCAATGAAAACTGTGACTATAATAGACTAAAATAAACACAGACTTACAATCGTTTCTAAATCCTCAAACCCTCTGTGATGCCTGCACAATGGTGGCAGGGCTGCTCAGGAAAATTAACCCTCACACTGCCTCCCTTCCTGTCACAGCTAAGGGGATGGGGATGCCCTGCCTAAGATACAAGATTTGATCCGGGGTCGGGGGGTATCACAAAGCCCGAGTGACTAGATTTTAGTGTGGCAACGGAGGGGGGATTCAGGGCTAGGTGGCTCTGTGCTTTAAAAGGCAGGAAAGTAGAGCCATTTCTTCTGCTCCAGTAGGCCTCTGGGCAGGATGTAGGAGCTGGAAGATGAACAAATCTGAGTGGACACAGCTCTGCACGGTAATGAAGCTTCAAACTCATTGAGGGCAGGAATCTGCGTCCACTTAGAAAACAGTTTCTCTTGCTTAATTATAGATAAAGAACATGCAGTTGGGTCTTGGAAAATGTGTGTGTGTATGTGTGTGTGTGTGTGTGTGTGTGAGAGAGAGAGAGAGAGACATTCATTCACTGCCACCTGGGTGATCAGCAGGAAAGAAGAGATACTCACTTTTAACCTGTCAGGACTAAATCTGTCAAAGCTCACACGGGGCTGTCCTATCGAGGTCCACTTCCCTCACTCCGTGTAATTCATAGTTGAATAAGCCAGATTTTGAGAAGCGCTCTGTTGGGGGTTACTCAAGTCCTAGGAGAAGAGATCAATTTGTCAGTAGGTGACACTTTTCCTAAAGGTGGGTAGGGTAAACATTTCACTGTGGTTGTGAAAAGAAGGGGGTGTTCTCCGAAAAGACAGTTTTTCAGAGGGCAGAGGGTCTAGCATAAGAACAGGGGCACATCCTTAAGTGGGCTCCCTGGGGGAGGTTTAAGTTTGACGTGGTTTTCTTTCAGACGGTGAGCACAGTTCCATTCAGCATTATGCTTGAATCCTCCCCTTCCCACATTATAATTCCTATTGGTTACCCCCCAATAGCTCAGGAAAGTCTGGTTCCGCATAGGGCTTTGGGTGGAAGTCCAGAGAATAAAGAGACTTTAAAGGGAAGCCTGCCCGATTCACCCCTATCTGCCGAGACCCATGCGGAGTTGGCAGCATCTAATGCAGGGGCTTGTGGCCCAGGGTGAATAAGAAATGACCTGCAGGGGGCTTCCCTGATGGCGCAGTGGTTGAGAATCCGCCTGCCAATGCAGGGGACACGGGTTCGAGCCCTGGTCTGGGAAGATCCCACACGCCGCGGAGCGACTAGGCCCGTGAGCCACAACTACTGAGCCTGCGCGTCTGGAGCCTGTGCTCCGCAACAAGAGAGGCCGCGATAATGAGAGGCCCGCGCGCCGCGATGAAGAGTGGCCCCCGCTTGCCACAACTAGAGAAAGCCCTCGCACAGAAACGAAGACCCAACACAGACACACATACATACATACATACATACATACATAAATAAATAAACCCAAAGTTTAAAAAAACAAAAAAGAATGACCTGCAGCCAGTGAGTGGTGGCAATGGCATTACAGGGAAAGGGCATCAATTAGTAGCAGCAATTCCAAGATCCAGCTAGAGGATGACAGTGCTTGGAAATGAAAGAGGCTAACAGACAAGGGGTAACTTTAGGACAAATAAAAGAACGCCTTTACACAGTGGGTAATAAACTTTAAAAAATTACCCCTACAAGTTGAACATTTAAATAGTTTCAGGAAGGGGTTGAGATTAATTTGGCTGATAATATTTCAGGGCTGGAAAGGGACCCAGACATCATCTACTTCAGGAGTCTTCAACCCTGGCTGCGAATTACAATCACCAAGGAGGTTTTAAAAAAATATTGCCATCCAAGCCCCAGACTAATGAATCACAATCTCTGGGGTAGAATTTGGGGATTAGGATTTTTTTAACTCCGTATTTTCAAATTACAGGAAGTTGCAAAAATAGTACTTAAAGTCCTATGTACCCTTCACAGAGCTGCCCTCACTGGTGACTGACATCTTAAATAACTACAGTACAATAGCAAAATCAGGAAGGTGACATTGGTACAATGCCGTTAACTAGACTACAGATCTTATGCAGTTTTCACCCTTTTCACATGCATGCATTTATGTGTCACAGGTGTGTGTGTGTGTCTATGAAATAAGCATTCGTATGTTTTAAGAACTTCCCCCGAAGGTCCTAATGCAGAGTCAGGGTTGAGAACCAGTGGTTGTGTCCAACCAACCCTCATTCCGCAAGTGAGGAAACTGAGTCCAGAGGGGCAAGGTGACTTGTCTGAGCACACGACTGTCTTTCAGGAGGGAAGTTCTTTGCTGCACATAAAGTTGTTAACAGGTCAACAATGAGCTACTGAGAAAGAGCTGACGGAGAGGGGGAGCAAGAGGTAGAAGGGGCACGTGCCTAATTGCTTAGGTCCCCTTAAGGGACAAACAGAAAATCCAACCTCTGGCAGCCCTTCCAACCTCATAAGGTTATTGAAAGACATTTTTTAAAGTCTCATAAAAAGCATAGGCCCTGGCCAACAGAAAACCTCCCCCACCTTGATTATTACTATCAGAGAGCTCTGGCCTGGAGGGATCGCAGGCCTGGCATCACGTGGACATTCTCATATCCTTCGACCTCTTCTCTGTGTGGCTCCTTTTGCTTGCTTCACGTTGCAAAGGGACTTTCAGTGGCTGGGACACATAGTCGGCCTTGTTCAGATGACCTCCTGCCATGCTCTCTCTGGGGACCCGTCTTCCCATCTCCACTGAGGCATTGAGCCAGGTGGTGGAGGCGATCACCTACCCTCTCTGGGGCCCTGTGTCTCTATTTTATGTGCATTTTGGCCTGAGGAAGCCACAGGAGTGTTTCCCCCTTCTGCAGTGGCCTCTGCTGCTACACCGAGATGTTCCACAGTTTGATGGAACTGCTCGGTCCACCAAACACGGCACAGCCGGGGGAGGGCACGGAAGGTGGCCCCATGCGGGTGAGACGGCTCCGGCCTGAGTAAATCTCTCTACGTGCCACCCTTTACCTGAGACAGAACACCACAGCCAGGACATCCATCTAAACTTTAACTGGAGTCTGGCCCCAGGGCAGCACAGTGGGTTGAGGGCCTGCAGAGATGGGTGTAGCAGGTGAGAACCCTGGGGCTCCTGTCCCCCACTCTCCGCCCTCCTGTTCGGCACACGCCAGCTGAAGCCAGTTTGAGCTGGGTCTGAGGGGCCAGGCTTGTCCAAGCAGCTTGTTCTCTGCCACAGGCTCAGCAAGCAGAGGTAGACTCAGACTGCAGGACAGTCTTCCTGTGGCTTCTTTCAAGTTCTTCTTCAAGAGTTTTAAGCGCTCGCTCACCGAGCTTTGTGAATAAGAAAATGAAAAGGCTGAAGTTTTCTCTGTGTTCCCAATGTTTTGCAGGAAGGATCAAAGCTACGATGGGCTTGGCTGCCCTTCCCTGAGGCTTCCTCTCCCTGCGGTGGGAATGGCTGGAGGAAGTCCCCCACCCCACCCCCTACAGTCCTGGCTGATCACCTGGAGGAGGTCACCTGGGGAGGACGAAATGAGCCTCCTGATCTGGGTAGCCAAGCGGAGCCTGAGCCTCCGTGTCCCTTCCCACCCCTGCAACGGAAGAAAGGAGCATTGGCTTCTGTCTGTCTCCTTCCTGCAGCAGGACGAGGGGAGTGGGAATCCAGCTCCCCAGGCACAAAGCAATACAGCCCAGACTTACAATCTTTCGAGCCAGACAGACCTGGGTTTGATTCCTGGTTCCACCACTTATTTCCTCTGTGATATTGGACAAGAGCCTTAACCTCTCTGGGCTACAATTTAGTGACCAAAGCACACAAATCAATGGAGTAAAACCTACTCATTCAGAAAAACTCTTCAAAATTGGTTTTGTCCTGGAAACAACTTACGGAATACTATTTTTTTTTTTTTTTTGCATTGATCAAAAGGAGCTCATACAGTCAAGGGGATGCAATGTACAACATGAGAAATATAGTCAATAACGTTGTAATAACTTTGTATGGTGACAGATGGTAGCTAGACTTATTGTGGTGATCATTTGTAATGTATAGAAACATAGAATCACTATTTGTGCACCTGGGACTAACAGCATTCTAGGTCAATTATACTTCAATTTAAAAAAAAAGAGCTCAGGAAGTTGGGTCACATTGCATGGCCAGAGCATCCAGGACCTTTCCAAATTCTCTAAGACATTGAGACGAGAGGTCATCATGTCTCGGAGAGAATGGGGATTGTGAGAGCATCATGAGTGTTACAGGGGTCTGAGAAGAGTCACATTTCTTCCTTTGGAAAAGACTTCCCTAACTATCTGGTTTTTCTGCTCTCTCTGCACTTTAGGAGAAAATCATGGTTTTGCTGATTTCAGCTGGTCACCCCTGCAGGTAGAGATCCCCAGTTACTTTGTTTCTGCTAGGCCACCTACCTGCCACTATCTCATTTGGTCCCCAAAACCAGCCAGTAAGGTAGGTATTGTTATCCCATTTTATAGATGAGAAAACTAAAATTCAGTAAGTTTGAGTCAAATGCCAAGCCAGTAAGCTAAAGGAGCATAATTCAAACCTAAATCTGTCTAATCCCATAGCCTATGACCTCCTTCCCCTAGGAAGGGCCCTAGGTGCTTCTAGAACAGAATTGTCCTGAGGTTCACACTACTGACCCACTCTTCATCCATGGATAAGTCAGCGCTATCCATCAGCAGAATGAGGGCATCTTTGACTAACAACAAAATGCTGAATTGGAAAGCTGTGGGGTAAAACATGGTACAGAACAGAAAAGGAACTAAGAGAATTTGATCAGATATTATCATGGCCTCTGCAAAAAAACTGCTCCACTACAACTCTGTTTCAAATGATGCCATGGAACTATTATTTTTAATGTCCTAAAGAAAAATCAAAAGGCTCCTTTAAGAAGCATCCTTGGGAAGAGCTTGGAGTTTCCGGGCTGTCCCACATTCAAAAGACATGTATTGTGCAACTACCCTATATAAAACACTGCACCAGGCACTCTGCAGGTGGAAACGTGACTAAGATAGCCCCTGTCAACAAAAAGTCACAATATTATATGAAATTCTCTTCTGTAAAATATATCAGAAGAGATGCAAATTGAAGTACCACACCAAAAAAATAATAGAAATATGAGTAACGTGTATTGACCCCAAGTAGAAGTACTTAATAAGTGGTGGCTATCTTTGTTCTTTTCTCTAATAAGTGCACACAGGTGGCTAAATGCTTTTGCTGAGTGATTTTCAACGATCTCATCCTGTGGAGTGACTCCGAAAGTCTCTAGGTGTTAGAATGAGAACAGGTGATGTTCAGTAAATGAAGTACTTGAGGTGTGCCCAGGTATTTGGATTCAGGTAAACGTCACTGTTTAACAGAAATGTTTTTATATGGTTAGTTCTTTTTTTTTCTTTTCTTTTTATATTAATCAGTCATCAATTTTATACACATCACTGTATACATGTCAATCCCAATCACCCAATTCAGCACACCACCATCCCCACCCCACCGCAGTTTTCCCCCCTTGGTGTCCATATGTTTGTTCTCTACATCTGTGTCTCAACTTCTGCCCTGCAAACTGGCTCATCTGTACCATTTTTCTAGGTTCCACATACATGCGTTAATATACGATATTTGTTTTTCTCTTTCTGACTTACTTCACTCTGTATGACAGTCTCTAGATCCATCCACGTCTCAACAAATGACTCAATTTCGTTCCTTTTTATGGCTAAGTAATATTCCATTGTATATATGTACCACATCTTCTTTATCCATTCGTCTGTCGATGGGCATTTAGGTTGCTTCCATGACCTGGCTATTGTAAATAGTGCTGCAATGAACATTGGGGTGCATGTGTCTTTTTGAATTATGGTTTTCTCTGGGTATATGCCCAGTAGTGGGATTGCTGGGTCATATGGTAATTCTATTTTTAGTTGTTTCAGGAACCTCCATATTGTTCTCCATAGTGGCTGTATCAATTTACATTCCCACCAACGGTGCAAGAGGGTTCCCTTTTCTCCACACCCTCTCCAGCATTTGTTGTTTGTAGATTTTCTGATGATGCCCATTCTAACAGGAGTGAGGTGATACCTCATTATAGTTTTGATTTGCATTTCTCTAATAGTTAGTGATGTTGAGCATCTTTTCATGTGCTTCATGGCCGTCTGTATGTCTTCTTTGGAGAAATGTCTATTTAGGTCTTCTGCCCATTTTTGGATTGGGTTGTTTGTTTCTTTAATATTGAGCTGAATGAGCTGTTTATATATTTTGGAGATTAATCCTTTGTCCGTTGATTCGTTTGCAAATATTTTCTCCCATTCTGAGGGTTGTCTTTTTGTCTTGTTTATGGTTTCCTTTGCTGTGCAAAAGCTTTGCAGTTTCATTAGGTCCCATATGTTTATTTTTGTTTTTATTTCCATTACTGTAGGAGGTGGATCAAAAAAGATCTTGCTGTGATTTATGTCAAAGAGTGTTCTTCCTATGTTTTCCTCTAAGAGTTTTATAGTGTCCAGTCTTACATTTAAGTCTCTAATCCATTTTGAGTTTATTTTTGTGTATGGTGTTAAGGAGTATTCTAATTTCATTCTTTTACATGTAGCTGTCCAGTTTTCCCAGCACCACTTATTGAAGAGACTGTCTTTTCTCCATTGTCTATCTTTGCCTCCTTTGTCATAGATTAGTTGACCATAGGTGCATGGGTTTATCTCTGGGCTTTCTATCTTGTTCCATTGATCTATGTTTCTGTTTTTGTGCCAGTACCATATTGTCTTGATTACTGTAGCTTTGTAGTATAGTCTGAAGTCAGGGAGTCTGATTCCTCCAGCTCCGTTTTTTTCCTTCAAGACTGCTTTGGCTCTTCGGGGTCTTTTGTGTCTCCATACACATTTTAAGATGATTTGTTCTAGTTCCATAAAAAATGCCATTGGTAATTTGATAGGGATTGAATTCAATCTGTAGATTGCTTTGGGTAGTATAGTCATTTTCACAATATTGATTCTTCCAATGAAAGAACATGGTATATCTCTCCACCTGTTGGTATCATCTTTAATTTCTTTCATCAGTGTCTTATAGTTTTCTGCATACAGGTCTTTTGTCTCCCTAGGTAGCTTTATTCCTAGGTATTTTATTCTTTTTGTTGCAGTGGTAAATGGGAGTGTTTCCATAATTTCTCTTCCAGATTTTTCATCATTAGTGTATAGGAATGCAAGAGATTTCTGTGCATTAATTTTGTATCCTGCAACTATACCAAATTCATTAATTAGCTCTAGTAGTTTTCTGGTGGCAGTTTTAGGATTCTCTATGTATAGTATCATGTCATCTGCAAACAGTGACAGTTTTACTTCTTCTTTTCCAATTTGTATTCCTTTTATTTCTTTTTCTTCTCTGATTGCCGTGGCTAGGACTTCCAAAACTATGTTGAATAATAGTGGTGAGAGTGGACATCTTTGTCTCATTCCTGATCTTAGAGGAAATGCTTTCAGTTTTTCACTGTTGAGAATGATGTTTGCTGTGGGTTTGTCATATATGGCCTTTATTATGTTGAGGTAGGTTCCCTCTATGCCTACTTTCTAGAGAGTTTTTATCATAAATGGGTGTTGAATTTTGTCAAAAGCTTTTTCTGCATCTATTGAGATGATCATATGGTTTTTATTCTTCAATTTGTTAATATGGTGTGTCACATTGATTGATTTGCGTATACTGAGGAATCCTTGCATCCCTGGGATAAATCCCACTTGATCGTGCTGTATGATCCTTTTAATGTGTTGTTGGATTCTGTTTGTTAGTATTTTGTTGAGGATTTTTGCATCTATATTCATCAGTGATATTGGTCTGTAATTTTCTTTTTTTGTAGTATCTTTGTCTGGTTTTGCTATCAGGGTGATGGTGGCCTCATAGAATGAGTTTGGGAGTGTTCCTTCCTCTGCAATTTTTTGGAAGAGTTTGAGAAGGATGGGTGTTAGCTCTTCTCTAAATGTTTGATAGAATTCACCTGTGAAGCCATCTGGTTGTGTACTTTTGTTTGTTGGGAGATTTTTAATCACAGTTTCAATTTCATCACTTGTGATTGGTCTGTTCATATTTTCTGTTTCTTCCTGGTTCAGTCTTGGAAGGTTATACCTTTGTAAGAATTTGTCCATTTCTTCCAGGTTGTCCATTTTATTGGCATAGAGTTGCTTGTAGTAGTCTCTTAGGATGCTTTGTATTTCCGCGGTGTCTGTTGTAACTTCTTCTTTTTCATTTCTGATTTTATTGATTTGAGTCCTCTCCCTCTTTTTCTTGATGAGTCTGGCTAATGGCTTATCAATTTTGTTTATCTTCTCAAAGAACCAGCTTTTAGTTTTATTGATCTTTGCTATTGTTTTCTTTGTTTCTATTTCATTTATTTCCGCTCTGATCTTTATGATTTCTTTCCTTCTGCTAACTTTGGGTTTTGTTTGTTGTTCTTTCTCTAGTTTCTTTAGGTGTAAGGTTAGACTGTTTACTTGAGATTTTTCTTGTTTCTTTAGGTAGGCTTTTATAGCTATAAACTTCCCTCTTAGAACTGCTTTTGCTGCATCCCATAGGTTTTGGGTCGTCATGTTATCATTGTCATTTGTCTCTAGGTATTTTTTGATTTCCTCTTTGATTTCTTCAGTGATCTCTTGGTTATTTAGTAACATATTGTTTAGCCTCCATGTGTTTGTGTTTTTTACATTTTTTTCCCTGTAATTCATTTCTAATCTCATAGAGTTGTGGTCAGAAAAGATGCTTGATATGATTTCAGTATTCTTAAATTTACTGAGGCTTGATTTGTGACCCAAGATGTGATCTATCCTGGAGAATGTTCTGTGCAAACTTGAGAAGAAAGTGTAATCTGCTGTTTTGGATGGAATGTCCTATAAATATCAATTAAATCTGTCTGGTCTATTGTGTCATTTAAAGCTTCTGTTTCCTTATTTATTTTCATTTTGGATGATCTGTCCATTGGTGTAAGTGAGGTGTTAAAGTCCCCCACTATTATTGTGCTACTGTCGATTTCCTCTTTTATAGCTGTTAGCAGTTGCCTTATGTATGGAGGTGCTCCTATGTTGGGTGCATATATATTTATAATTGTTATATATTCTTCTTGGAGTGATCCCTTGATCATTATGCAGTGTCCTTCCTTGTCTCTTGTAACATTCTTTATTTTAAAGTCTGTTTTATCTGATATGAGTATAGCTACTCCAGCTTTCTTTTGATTTCCATTTGCATGGAATATCTTTCTCCATCCCCTCACCTTCAGTCTGTATGTGTCCCTAGCTCTAAAGTGGGTCTCTTGTAGACAGCATATATATGGGTCTTGTTTTTGTATCCATTCAGCAAGCCTGTGTCTTTTGGTTGGAGCATTTAATCCATTCACGTTTTAGGTAATTATCGCTATGTATGTTCCTATGACCATTTTCTTAATTGTTTTGGGTTTGTTTTTGTAGGTTCTTTTCTTCTCTTGTGTTTCCCACTTAGAGAAGTTCCTTTAGCATTTGTTGTAGAGCTGGTTTGGTGCCGCTGAATTCTCTTAGCTTTTGCTTGTCTGTAAAGCTTTTGATTTCTCCATCAAATCTAAATGAGATCCTTGCCGGGTAGAGTAATCTTGGTTGTAGGTTCTTCCCTTTCATCACTTTAAGTATATCATGCCACTCCCTTCTGGCTTGTAGATTTTCTGCTGAGAAATCAGCTGTTAACCTTATGGGAGTTCCCTTGTATGTTATTTGTCGTTCTTCCCTTGCTGCTTTCAATAATTTTTCTTTGTCTTTAATTTTTGCCAATTTGATTACTATGTGTCTCGGTGTGTTTCTCCTTGGGTTTATCCTGTATGGGACTCTATGTGCTTCCTGGACTTGGGTGGCTATTTCCTTTCCCATGTTAGGGAAGTTTTCGACTATAATCTCTTCAAATATTTCCTCAGGTCCTTTCTCTCTCTCTTCTCCTTCTGGGACCCCTATAATGCGAATGTTGTTGCGTTTAATGTTGTCCCAGAGGTCTCTTAGGCTGTCTTCATTTCTTTTCATTCTTTTTTCTTTAGTCTGTTCCGCAGCTGTGAATTCCACCCTTCTGTCTTCCAGGTCACTTATCCGTTCTTCTGTCTCAGTTATTCTGCTATTGCTTCCTTCTAGTGTAGTTTTCATTTCAATTATTTTATTGGTCATCTCAGTTTGTTTGTTCTTTAATTCTTCTAGGTCTTTGTTAATCATTTCTTGCATCTTCTCAATCTTTGCCTCCATTCTTATTCTGAGGTCCTGGATCATCTTCACTATCATTATTCTGAATTCTTTTTCTGGAAGGTTGCCTATCTCCACTTCATTTAGTTGTTTTTCTGGGGTTTTTTTCTTGTTCCTTCATCTGGTATATAGCCCTCTGCCTTTTCATCTTGTCTATCTTTCTGTGAATGTGGTTTTTTTCCACGGGCTGCAGGATTGTAGTTTTTCTTGCTTCTGCTGTCTGCCCTCTGGTGGTTGAGGCTATCTAAGAGGCTTGATGGGAGGCTCTGGTGGTGGGTAGAGCTGACTGTTGCTGTGGCGGTCAGAGCTCAGTAAAACTTTAATCCATTTGACTGTTGATGGGTGGGGCTGGGTTCCCTCCCTGTTGGTTGTTTTGCCTGAGGCAACCCAACACTGGAGCCTAGCTGGGCTCTTTGGTGGAGCTAATGACAGACTCTGGGAGGGCTCACGCCAAGGAGTACTTCCCAGAACTTCTGCTGCCAGTGTCCTTGTCCCCACGGTGAAACAGAGCCACCACCCACCTCTGCAGGAGACCTTCCAACACTAGCACGTAGGTCTGGTTCAGTCTCCCCCAGGGTCACTTCTCCTTCCCCTGGGTCCCGATGCCCAGACTATTTTGTGTGCGCCCTCCAAGAGTGGGGTCTCTGTTTCCCCCAGTCCTGTCAAAGTCCTGCAATCAATTCCCACTAGGCTTCAAAGTCTGATTCTCTATGAATTCCTCCTCCCGTTGCTGGACCCCCAGGTTGGGAAGCCTGACGTGGGGCTCAGAACCTTCACTCCAGTGGATGGCTTCTGTTGTATAAGTGTTGGCCAGTCTGTGAGTCACCCACCCACCAGTTATGGGATTTGATTTTACTCTGATTGCGCCCCTCCTACCATCTCACTGTGGCTTCTCCTTTGTCTTTGGATGTGGGGTATCTTTTTTGGTGAGTTCCAGTGTCCTCCTGTCGATGATTGTCCAGCAACTAGTTGTGATTCTGGTGTTCTCGCAAGAGGGAGTGAGAGCACGTCCTTCTACCTGGGGTGGAGTTTCTGTCTCTCTAAATGGTTAGTTCTTATGAGCTAGTCATGGTTATCAGTTACATCATGATTGGTTAAATATTTTTTTAAATAATACAAAGTTGTGTTCCTTTAGAAAAATGGGTGGGCTGAATTATGAATCAATTAGCTCTGTCTTCTACTCTTGAGAAAAATCCAACTGCTTAGGTAACGTAGCCATAGGCCAAGGCTGTGAGCCCAAGTCACTTCATGTGCACATGGGTCTCTGGGGGCTCTGGTTAGAATGGAGACTGAGCTTGGGCAGGTCTGGGGTGGGTCTGAGATCCTGCATTTCTAGCGGGCTCCCAGCTGAGGCTGACACTGCTGGTCGGCTGGGATGGAACCTATGTGTTTATGGAGTTAATAAACTCATCTAGGTATCTTCAGTGCCTTGCTCAGACACACTCTGAGTAGCAAGGGACCAAGATGCTCATTCACTTGGTGGCAGCTACACAAATTGTAGTAATGGTGTCCAGAAGTAAAGAGCATACATTTTAGGGCTAGTCTAATGGACCCAAACATATAAAACAGAGGCAGGCATCATAATCCTCCTGTGATGACTTATTAATCTGAGAGTTCATTATCAATTGGATATCCTCACTTCAGGACCTGAAGGCTTTCCAAACTTGACACTATACTTCCTTTTGGAGGTAGTACAATATAGGAGCTAAGAACATAAGCACCAACCAGAGTCACCCCAGGTTTGAATCTCTAGGCACATATGGTTGTCTAAACTACTTAACCCTTCCTAAGCTTCAGTTTTTTCATGTGTAAAATAGGCGTAAAAATAACACTTGCTTGCCTCCTAGGATTGTTTGCAGACTCAGTGAGAATGCACATGAAGCAGCTAACCGGGTGCCTGAAATTAGCTATTTACCTTAAGGTTTCAAATAAACCTTCCACGGAGACTTCCTGACCCCAACTCTCATGCATCTCTGCATTTTGGTCAGTCTCTAGCCATGAAAAGCCAAGATTTCACCCTTAAAGTTGGATAATGATATATGCTTGTCTGCAGTAATATCTTACAAGTAGAGTTGAACAAATTCATTTTTTTATTTTGTGTTATTTTTTCAGACAGATTGGGTCAGACACTTACAGCTCAGATATTTTTTTGGTTTTTCCAGCCACTAAGGCTTCTTGTTGCCAGCAGAGGAATAAAGAAATGCAGAGAACAGGGAACTGTAGACTCTCTTAGTTGCCGTCCAAGACCTTTTCTGCTGCTAAAAAAGAGTCTGTGCAGTGGAGACAAGCAGCTGAGGACTGACCCTGGGCTGAGGACAGGACACGCCATCCAGGGCAGAGACAAGCCACCATCAGCTACTAAATCTGCCCCAACAGAGCCACAGCCCAGGAAAGTAGCCCAGGAGGGCTTGGGGAGGGAAGGCGGCACTCCTGCCTTGGTCTCTGCAGTGGAGTCACAGGCCAGGAAGGACACAGCCTCACTGAGAACCACACTGACAAATGTTTCGAGACAGTCCTTGCACATGCCAGATCGGGGTGCAAGTTCAGGCCGTGGTCCCTGGCCTCAGGGATCCCACGCTTCTGTTAAGGAGGCAAGATTGTCAGGTGTAGGGACCAAATCAATGCATCCAAACAAGGAAGGGGAAAGGCTGGGGAAAGAGAGAAAAGAAGAAGAGGAACAGAAAAGGTTAAAAGAAGAAGGGAGAGAGCAAGAGAGTGAGAGTGAGGGGAGGAGAGGGAGAGAAGGAGAAAGCAAGGACTCTATTCCTAGCATGTCTCAAGTGCTGATTAAGAAGAAAGAGAACAAGCATGAGGGCGCTAGCACATCCACTGTGGGACGCCTCCTGACTCCTCCCAGAAAAGGGAACGACCCACCGCATAAGCCAGGAAGAAGAGGTAGACACTCAAAGAGAGACTGATGGGTTCGCCAGCTTGTGGTACTGGGAAGGGCAGAACTGGGTTACCTTGGCTTCAAAGAAGACTTTGAGGCATCCTCTTGGTCCTCTATTCCCTTCACTTACAGCCTATGAAGTAGGGGGTGGGGAGGACGGGGAATTACACTCACCTAGAGGCTGGAGGGCTGAAGCTAAGGAGTCAGCCAGCTTCTGAGCCCCAGTCTCCAAACCTGCCAATCAAACCACTGCGTCTCATATATACACCACCAAATGTAAAATAGATAGCTAGTGAGTGGGAAGCAGCCGCACAGCACAGGGAGATCAGCTCGGTAATTTGTGACCACCTAGAGGGGTGGGATAGGGAGGGTGGGAGGGAGACACAGGAGGGAGGAGATATGGGGATATATGTATACATATAGCTGATTCACTTTGTTATACAGCAGAAACTAACACACCATTGTAAAGCAATTATACTCCAACAAAGATGTTAAAAAGAAAAAACACCACTGCATCTCCAGCTCTCGGCCTGACTCATGCAACCATTAGCTGCCTCTTTTTCGAACCTCAGCTCCCCATGTGGAGTGGGGATTGTCTCTCACTCTCCAAACTGGGAGCTGGGCAAGTTAAGATCAAGCAGAGGTCTCAGAATCACCCGCAGCCTGATTTGCAGAAATCTGCTCCTCCTGGCCGAGTGCCATCCATCATTCGCCTCCTCTTCCTCCCTGCTCGCCGCTCGGCTGCCACGTGCTCTTGTGGAGAAAACAGTGCTAAGGTTGCTTCCACAAAAGCCACAGCTTCTCCTCCAGCCAGTGTGAATTGTTCGTTTGCTGGAGGAAAATAAAATTTTTGTTTGATCCACAGGTCTGCCTCCTCTAATGGGTCATTCTACGTTTTGAAACTCAGAAAAGAACCCCGAATTTACCAGAACTGCCTTCACCCTCTCACCAACTCTGCATTGTGTTCACCTGACTGAGACTTCAGAGCTGTAGGCTGGTTGACCAGGTTTTTGAGAATAAAGTTGATTTCAGACTGAATTGATCAAAATCAAAACCCCAGGCCAATCTAGACTATTCTGTAGTGACTCTCCATAAAGCCAGACCTCCCCTCCCCAAAAATGTCTTTGCAGAACCACTTTGTTGTCCATTTTAGAGCTTTTTTAGCAACAGCCATCCAGAGAATTTTTACAATCCCCTGAAACAGTCAATCTACCCTATCTTCTCCATGCTGCAGACTGATGGTGCCTCATATAATTAGCCGACTTCTCATAAAATGGCAGATTAGGGGCCTGAGATTGTTCTCAGAGATACACTATGCAAACATGCAGTCGGTATCACCAGAGGATAGGAATTTTGTTTGGAAAAGCACAGTGATTAAGAAGCCAAAGGAAGAACTCAAGGTCTCAAACTGGACCACTGGCCTAGAACTTTTTTGAGAGGGTCCCGGGGAATCTAGATGAAGTTTTCAACACATGAGGCTCAAGCCTGGTGTGACACCTTGTTCTCAGTCTGGGTTTCTTACACAGGTGACCTTGGGCACGTCACTTAAGTGATCCGAGCTTGTTTGCTCAATAATAATCATCATAACGCCAACCTCACAGGCTCTTGTAAATGCCAAGTGAAAGAAAGTGTAGAGGAATGCAGACCTCCTGACATGAGAGGGCGCTGAGAGAAGTGGAAGAACTTGCCCCGGATCACCTGAAGTTTAAACCCAAGCTGCAGTTTAAACCCAGGTTCATCTGACACATACTGTGTTCTTTCTCCACTGAGCCCCGGATATGAAGGACGAGAAACGTATACATGCATTTGAACGTTATGTTCACTATAGCTCCCTACTGGGTGATGCATTTGAGCTAAACTCTCCTCAAACCCAGTTCCAGCCCAACAGAGACTTTGTAGGGGCAAAGTTTTATCACAGTCACACATCCTTTCTGAGCAATCTGGTGAAGCACAGGATTTCTGGAAGCTCAAATTCCCTCACACAGTTGAGGACCGGGAGCTGGGGCTCCCCCGAGTCTGCACAAGCGAGACACTGTGGCAGCCTCACACCACACCCTTGTGTTCATCCCTGCGCACTCCCTTCTGAGCACGATTTTGGAGCTTAGAACTCTCAATATTCCAGAAGCAGTGATTACCATTACAAATAATGATTATTAACTTTATGGAGCACCTAGCAAGGTAGGTCAGGGTCTTTATAATATGTGATATTCAAGCTGAAACTGAGCGTAGGTATTTTTTACCATTTCCATTTTGGGTAAAGGAAGCTGAGGCCTAGAGAGGTTAGGTGACCTGCCCCAGATCATACAACCAAGAAAGGAGGGCAGGATTCAAAGCCAGGTCCTCTTACACCGGAACCACGCTTCTCCCAGGATGCAGTATGTCTCATTGCCACAAAGGGCAGCAGCCAAGGCAGTGGACCCCGGCACCCGCCCCCCGCATCGCCAGGCCAGACTCTCAAAAATGCAAAAGTTGCAGGACAGGCAGCAATGCAAATGCACACACAGCCCAAAGTGGATCTACCCTGACAGGCAACCCAGGTGGCCACTTGGCCATGGAATGTGCCCAGCCTGATAAGAAGGCAAATGCCTGGCACCTTGTGGAGCCAAGACACGGGTCGGGTTTCACTGCTGGACTGTGGCAAGGTAGGAGCTGTATGTGGTCTCCACCTGCCAGGACCGGCTGGCACTGATGCCCACTGCCTGTCAGGCGTGGCAAGCCCAGCGGTGGGTCCCAGGCAGAACTTCTAATGTCTTCCAAGCAGGGCCCAGCTCCAAGGGCCAAAGGCAGCAAACCAAGGAATAGAGCTCCCCTTCAACTTCTGCCTCTCCACACCCCACCCCTCTTTCCAGGTCAGCTCAAGCCCACCCTCCGTCATCCAGACTCCGATGCCAACTCCAGCCAGTTCTACCTGGATGACCTCGAGCAGGTTATTTCACGTGTCTGAGCCTCAGTGCCCTCTGGTGAGTAAAACACGCGTGAAAATGTCCCCCTCCCGGGGCTACGGTAAGGACTGAGGGTCCAGTCCTGTGAAGCCAGCACATAGTAGGTCCTCAGTAAATGCTGGGCACCTCCTCACTTCTCACAGCCTCCCGCCTCCCTGAATCTCAATCGCTCTTATCACCGGTCTCGTTCAACTTAGCATTTTATTAGACACTGGCTTGGCTGTTCATTGGCTCATCATTTTCTATTCATGTGTGAGTCCTGTCTCTCCCAGAGGTCCTCAGAGCCAAGAAACAAGGCTAATCTTTCTCTTGTCTCCCCATGGAGCACGCAGCACGGTCTGGAACCACAGTATGACCCATCAGCTGCTAATGGGTTGGGGCTCCTTAGTTTGTTAATAATACATTAAACAAAGAATGAAACATTCTGTGAGGGAGTTTTCAAGTATCATGTGCTGTACTGTGTGATTGACATAATGACGTATTTCACCCTGGCAAAATGAAGCAGATGCTGTTTTGATTTCCATTTTACAGGTACTCAAGTCTTAGGGTGGTTATTGAAGTTCCCATAGTCACAAGGACAGGAAGTGGAAAAAGTCAGGACTTGAATCCACATCTGTCCGTCTCTAAAGCTCATGCTTTTAACCATTATCTTAATCCCAATTAGTCAGGGACTGTTCTGTAGGGCCAGAGTGTCCCACAAAAGAAAGTCCATGAGGAGTTAAAGAAAAAGGAAAACTTGACAAAAAAGGACCAAAACAAGCCCTGTCCTCTCTGATCCAAGACTGACCCAACTGTCATCCAAACAGCCCCCAACACACTCTTGCTAAACCCACACAGAAAGCGATGTGTCGTATCCAAAAGCGGGGAAAAAAATCCTTCTTCTTAGAATTTTCTCCTTAAATGTTTTCCTCTTCAACACCACAGCCTAGAAGGACCATGGGATGGAAGAGACCCAAACAGTTTCTATAAATTGAAAGAATAATCTTGCTTTTCGGTGATCAGCTTTATGGCAGGAACCAAAAAAGTGCTGGCTTTCTAGTGTTAATTCCACCTGTCACACCTCAAATTAAAGCCATTTGCATATTGGCTAGAGGGCTTTGAAATTTAGAAGTTCATATGCTATAACTTGAAAGCCAAAAAAATCAATCAAAACCAGCCAGGACTTGTTCCCGGGAGATATAACTGAAATGCACAAGAATCTACCCCAGCAGTTTGGGGTGCTTTCCCTGCAGCGAGACTGTTGCCACCATCCGGGTTTCAGCCAAGTTTGGCCCCCCTCTCAGGAGCCCAGCCTGGCTTTGTCAGTTACTGTAAGCCTAGGCTCCAAGCATGGGGCTAGTCAAAGATGCTTTGAGCCCTTCTTGATGCTTCCAGACTCAAGGAAGACAGAGCAGATGGTCAGAGAAGGTGGCCTCAGGATCAACACCTTAAGCAGATGAGGAGTGATTCCAAGCACAGAAGAGGAAGGAGCTCCTATTCTGGGCCAAGCCCTTTGACATGTGTGAGTCCCTGTAGCTGAACCAACCAGCTCAGAGGTCAACCGAGGCTTAGAGAGGTAAATTGACTTGATCAGTGTCACAAAGTTAGTAAATGGAGTCAGGATTTGAGCCCAGGCCGGCTGGCGCCAGAGCTCACCTCTTTGCCTTTGGTGGCGTCTCCTCGAAAGCTGACAGGGTCCTGCACAACAGCTTGCAGACATGAGCATGAATGTCACCTGCACATACCACAGCCAGCAGTTCAATAGCTTCATCGTGGGTCTCAGGTCAGATGGACCGATAACTGGGGCAGAGGGTCAGGTGAGGCGGCCTCAGGGATCACCGTCCGACTGGTTCCACATCCTAGCATCTGGCAGCAGAGATGGGAGGCTGGGCACATGCCAAGGCCATGGCCCGGGACAAAGGGCAGGCTCACAAAGGCCCTTGAGGCCACCTGGCCCCTCTCTCCCTGCTGGCTGCAGGGCCCTGGGCTTTACAGGCCTGCCCCAGACCCTGTTATCTCTCTCCAGGCTCCTGGCTTGGCCCTGCTCTGGCTTAGAGACACACAGAGGAATGCAGGTGACTGGCCCAGCATCCCCACTGCCCCAGCCATGCAACATAATAAACGTGCATAAGGCACATGCGCTCCTGGCTAAAAATCCATTCCTCATGGGTGCCAACCATCTGAGTCTAATAGTAATAGTAAGCAGACTATCTGTGGCCACGTGGCTCATTGTTTACAACAGAAAAGATCTGGGAGAAGGGAAGTAGCAAGTATTGAGTGTCTCCTCACTGCCAGTCACCAAGCACATAAAGTATCTCTTTTTTTTTTTTGTACACCTTTATTGGAGTATAAATGTTTTACAATGTTGTGTTAGTTTCCGCTGTACAACAAAGTGAATCAGCTATATGTATACATATATCCCCATATCCCCTCCCTCTTGCGCCTCCCTCCCACCCTCCCTATCCCACCCCTCTAGGTGGTCAAAAAGCACCCAGCTGATCTCCCCGTGCAATGCAGCTGCTTCCCACTAGCTATCTATTTTACATTTGGTAGTGTATATATGTCAATGCTACTCTCTCCCTTCATCCCAGGTTACCCTTCCCCCACCCCGTGTCCTCAAGTCCATTCTCTACATCTGCGTCTTTATTCCTGTCCTGCCCCTAGGTTCATCAGAACCTTTTTTTTTTTTTTGATTCCATATATATGTGTTAGCATACGGTATTTGTTTTTCTCTTTCTGACTTACTTCACTCTGTATGACAGACTCTAGGTCCATCCACCTCACTACAAATAACTCAATTTCATTCCTTTTTATGGTTGAGTAATTCCATTGTACATATATGCCACGTCTTCTTTATCCATTCGTCTGTCGATGGGCATTTAGGTTGCTTCCATGACCTGGCTATTGTAAATAGAGCTGCAATGAACACTGGGGTGCATGTGTCTTTTTGAATTATGGCTTTCTCAGGGTATATGCCCAGAAGCGGAGTTGCTGGGTCATATGGTAGTTTTATTTTTAGTTTTTTAAGGAACCTCCATACTGTTCTCCATAGTGGCTGTATCAATTTACATTCCCAACAACAGTGTAGGAGGGTTCCCTTTTCTCCACACCTTCTCCAGCATTTATTGTTTCTAGATTTTTTCGATGATTGATGGCCATTCTGACCAGTGTGAGGTGATACTTCATTGTGGTCTTGATTTGAATTTCTCTAATGATTAACGTATCTCTTTTTATCCTCCCAAGAGCTCAGCAAGGTAATAGGTATAGTAATAGCCCCATATTACAAAGGCTGTTTACCATGGTAATTAGGGGCTTAGGCTCTGAAGAAAAGATTGCCCGGTTTCAAATTTTGGCTCCTCTTCTTGCTGCTATGTGCCCTTGGGCAAGTTACTTTACCTCTCTGTGCCTCATTTTCCATGCTCATCAGTTCTTCCCTGGTCTGCAGCCTGCTGTTCCCCATCCCTACAGATTTTGGATTTCCCAGCCTCCTTCATCATGTGAGCTAATTCCTTAAAACAAATCTCTCCAGATAGATAGATGATAGATAGATAGATAGATAGATAGATAGATAGATAGATAGATAGATAGATAGCTGGATAGATAGTTGGATGGATGCACATCCTATTGATTCTGTTTCTCTGGGGAACTCTGACTAAAACAGATAATAATAATAATGCCTGATAATACAGATGATAATAATAATGCTCGTGAGATTGCTGTGAGGAATAATGAGTTAAGATATGGAAAGTTCTTAGCACTTTGTCTGGCACCTGATGAGAGCACAATATGTGTCATTTTATGCTGTACGGATGAGAACACCTGGTCAAATAACTTCCCCAAGAGTCAAAATCCAGGACTGTCTGACTCGAGTGGGTGAGGGAGATGAGATTGACAAGGCACAGAGGAGAGAAAGACACCAAGCCCATAGGCAAGAAAAGCAAGAAGCCCAGGTCCATTGCTAGACTCCAGTGGGTCAGAGCCAAGTGCATCTGGGTTTGGACTCAGCCCAAGACCAAAAGGCAGAAGGGCCTTGCCCTAGGCCTCCAGGAAGAGAGCTCGGGGAAGAGTTAGGGTGACCAATTTGACCAGTTTGCCTCAAATTTCTCAATTTTACCACTCAACATCCCCCACACCTTTCTGGGGACTCCCTTAGTCCTGGGCAAACTGGGACAGTTGGTCACCCTAGGAACAGTGAGTGCCCCTGGCAAAACAGAGATCTGGAAGCTCAGAAGCTCCCCACACTGTGTGAGACCCTCAGACTCGCTAGCTTTGCTTTAGGACCTCTGAAGAAGTCGGTTCCGTGTGGAGCTGGTATTTGTCAGTTTCACCAAGGAAGAGACTAGCCTCCTTTGCTTAAACGCTCAGCTGCCTTCAATCCTGCGTGCTGTGGGGTGACTGTTTCCCCACTCAGAGCCGGCCAGCCCCGCACTCCGCTGAGAAGAAAACTGAAGCTCGGTGCCAAAGAGACCTGCCCTGGGTCACCCAACTACTTAACCCCAGTCTTAGGGCCCCCAATCCTGTTCTCGGTCAGCCACACCCTGGGCCAGAACACTGTCCCTGTTGAATTTGGAGGGGGGCAGCTCAGGCCCAGGCACAACCACACAAGAAACAGGTTTCCTTTAAAGATGGTGATGAGCCAGGTGCTTCTAGGCATGACCGTCGAAAGGCCCTGGGATGTCCAGTTTCATACAGATAAAGAGCTTCTGATGCCCAGACAGACCCATGTTCCTATGACTGGCTTCCCCCATGTCCTACCTGCTCAGGGAACAGGAGTTTCCAAGAGGCACTTGAGAAGGCAGAGCTCCCATCTGAGCTCCCAGGCTGCCCAGTGAGGACAGTATGACTGTTGTCACATCCTGAGAAGGGAGTTCACGGTCCCAGGGTTGATGGGGAGACAACTGAGTCACCAAGACGGGGATGGTCACAAGCATATAGATTTTCTTCAGAAGCCCCTTCCTTCTCTGTCTGTGTTTCTCTCTTTTGCTCCATGCTTAGGCCTGTCCTCCCAGGGCAAGTCTCCAAACTTCTCCACCACCAAATCTTACCTCTGTGGTGTCCTGTTCTCTCACTGCCCTGTTCTCAGCATTCCTATCTGACAGGAAATCAGCTCTGATGAGTTCCAAGGTGCCAAGATGCTAAGGTGCTGCTCCCCCTGTAGAATTTCCCCCTTGGGTTTCAGCAGTTTAGAAGCTGGAGAAAAAGGGACTGAGTTTTGGCACCCTTCCTTTGGCACACAGAGTTGGGCATAAGGAAGGATGGAGAAGGGAGACGGCGGTTTAAGAAGCTCAAGATGGTTCAAGAGCTCTGGTTTCAGTCCCAATCTGCCATGCAAGTATCAGATCACCATGAAGGCTTCCGAGAAGCAGATCGGGAACACATGACCCTCTTTGCTGCCTCTCAAGCCAAGAATTGCCAGTACTGGTCTCATCTACCAGGCCCAAGAGAAGACCACTCCCCAAGAGAGCTGGGCCCAGCCTGGCACTTGGAGTCAGTTATTGCTAGTGGGTTTAAACCCAGATTTGCCTCCTGGACCACCACCCACTTCTACTTATTGTGAGCATTAAATTAGGTAATAACCTAACACTACATGTAAAGTGATTAGTTAGCACAATGTCTGGTACATTTTAAGTGTTCCATAAACATTAGCTTTACTTATAGATATTATTATCATCCAATTTTTACAAAGGATTTGAGACCTAAAGCGGTTCCACATTTTTCTCAGGGCTATTCATACCAAGTGAAGGTCAGAGCCAAGATGACTATGCCATGCTGGTAGGAAAATAAAACCCACAAAATAAAGCATTACTACTCTAGCATTGCCTTGATGGCCTGAAATCCTGAATATTTGCCACACAGAATGTTAAAGAAGTTGGGAGTAAAAAGTCAAGATATTTCAAGGGCAAAAACATCAAGAGCATTTCTTATGACCTTGTAATTTTCATAAAATGGCAGTGAATGTCCATGCTGTATGGTCTTCTACCACTCCTAGGCTGGCCTGTCAAGCTCAAGGTCATGGCTAGTGGCTTATAGCTCTGCTTTTAAATTGGCTGAGCATCAATGCCCTGTCATCCAACTTTCTGCCTCCAGGGGACAGCACCTGGGTCCAGCCCAGATGTGGGTTTGCTGTCCTTAAAGATTTCCCAGGAAAGACAGCCCCGAACCTCCCCTAGAGCTAATGATAACCGTCATCAGGGCTTTATATACTAAGAGTTTTTCATGTATCACCTCAATTAATCTTCACAACAGCCCCCTGAGTTAGTGAGATTGTTGTCTTCATTTTGCAGATGTGAACACTGAGGTTCAGAGAGGTTGTCAGCTGCCCAACTAGAAGGCTGTGAAGCCACAGCTCAGTCACTTGCTGCCTGTTGCCTGTGTGTGTCCTATGGCCGTTTGAGCCCATTTTCTTTCGTGCCGTCCTCACTGGAGAGACAGTACTTTTCCCCCAACATGTGTGTAACAATTGTTAAAGTTATTTACTGGTGCAGCCACTTTGGAGGATCATTTGCTGGTATCTATTAAAATTTAAAATTTGCATACTCTATCACACACCAACCCCACTTCCTCTGTCCTAGAAAAATACTTACAAAAGTGTACAAGTAGCTATGTTCAAGGATCTTGGTTGAAATATTGTGATAATGGAAAGTGGATAACAATTCAAATGTTCACCAATTGCCGAACGACCAACAAAACAGAAAACTATGGTATATACACATAACATGAAACTTTAGGCAGTGATAGGAATGAACGAATCTGCTATGCTTACATGGAAAGAGAATCAAGACCTATTGTGAAAGGAAAGCAACTTCAGAATGGTACTTATAAGCATGATTCCACGTATTTATGCACAGCTAGTGATGCTGATGTTTTCTATGCATATATTTAGATGTATGTAAATATATAGGAAAAGGTCTGAAATTATATTAGCCAAACTGAGAATAACTACCCACCGAGTGAGGGAAAGTAACAAAGAATAGAGGATTTGATCAAAGGGGATTCCAGCTCTGTCTGAGCAGTTTTAAGTTTTCACAAGAATAATGTATTCATGTGTTACTTGTGCAATTATAGTAAATTTAATATAAAGTTGTTTTAATTACTTACATTAGAAAAATGATAGCATGTGGTGGTAAAGGATGCAGTGTAGACTCAGACAGATCTGGGCTTCTACCCTGACTTGACCACTCAGTAGCTCTGTGATCTGAAATAAGTTACTTAACCTTTCTACATCTCTTTAGCCTCAGCTATAAAATGAAGTTGATAATCACACTTAGCTGAGAAGGTGTAGTGAAGGATTAAATGAGGTAATGGATAAAGCTCTTAACCCTGTGCGTACATAGTGATCAATCATTGTAGGCAACTTTTATCGCTCCTAAACATCTGGAGGAGCTCTGATTTATGCCTTCAAGCTGGCAGAGATCTGCTGGGAAGTAACAATACCTCATCACAACTCCAGGATTTCTATCAGGGAAACAGCAAGAGCTCATGCCCCTCCTCCACCCCGCACACAGGCACATGCAGGTACACGCACCCCAAGGGAGAAGAAATGGGAGGGCAAGTGACATCCAAGAGGAGAGTTGGGTGGAGAACACAGGTGGAAGCATTTGTCTGTTGAGATCAAAGGATGTTTATGGAAGCAGGGCCGGGACCCAGGACTCGGCCTCAGAGCATCTATGGTCCTAACCCCGACTTGGCAGAGCCCGTTCGCTCTGAGGACAGCAGCTCGCCACCAAGGAGACCAAATCCCTAGAGTAAGTCATTTGGAAAGAGAAAGGTCAGATATAAGAACTTAAAGAGAGCATTTCTTCCTTCCTGTGAGGCCACCACGCGGTTGACCGCTCTCAGCGCTATCTGAGCAGAGAAGGTGAACAGAGCAGGTCTGGGCAATAAGGGGGCCTGGGAAGGTCCACTTAGGAAGACAAGGCTCTGTCCCTCCCAGCCCAACCCAGCACAGAACCGCAGCGTGGCTTTGAAGAGGTAGGGGTCTGGGGTTGCTATGCAGCTCAGTTATTCATGTGAATTCCTGTGACATACTTTGGGAGAAATTCTGTTATCTTGCCCTTAAAACATGGGAGGGACTAATACTTTCTTGGCGCTTGGCCAGCGTCTGCAAACACAAGTCCTGAGTGTTGCCTTTACAGAGCCGAATCCTTGTATCCGATTAAATATTGACAATAGTTCTACCTGCTTTATCTTGATTCGGTGGAAACGCGGTCCCCGAGGAGCGCGCAGGGTGGAATTTGCCTCCCACACCAAGCGCCCTAGTCTTTCCTGAGCCATCTCGGCAAAGAAACTGCTCCACGATACACAGAATCCGAATCCACACTCCTCGGCAAAACAAGTTTTCCGGATTGTTAAATCCTAGAATGAAAGTCTGCCTCAGCCCTCTGGGTTTGGGGGCCTGAATAGCAGGAATATCACCTGTGGGACTTAATAAATCACTCATTAACTTCTACCGCCGTGATACCCTGCAGGTGCGGGCACCGGGGATGGGGAGGGGTGAAGAGTGGGGACCTGAGCCCTGCCTGAGGCTGGGAACCAAATCCAGGCCTTCCAACCCAGGGTCAGCAGGGTCTACTGGTCCGCGGGCGTCCAAGAGTCCCAGACCTAAAGAAAAGACCAGCCCGGATTGAAGTTTGGAAGGGGCAAAGGTGATCTTCAGTCCCAGGGTACCTAGTTCTCCTGGTCCCACCAGGCCCTTCAGACTCTTCTGGACCAACCAGGACCCCAGCCTCTTCACTGAGTCTTTCCTGGGGACTTTCCAGGTCCCTGCTGAAGACTCCTGTCCTACCCCCTTACCCCCATTAATGGGGCAAGAATAGAAAACGATAATCTCCTTGGAGATGAGGAGAAGGTGAGCCCACGTGCTAGGTCTCCTTGTTCACAGAGGCCGGCAGAGTCTTCCTAACCAGGAGGGCTTCTGATGGCAGGGATCCACAGAGGGGTAGATATTCATAAGGGCGGAGAGCTTAGGCTCTTGTAACTCCTTGGGGCCGGGGCCCTGCTGGCAGGTGTGATCCAGGAGTTTCTGCTCGTGCTGGTAGAGAAGTGAATCTGATCAGAGCATAAGGCATAGCACTGAGTTTTCTGTTTGCACAGTGTCCTAAGACTCTTCTCGTGGGATATCTGATTCAGTGTCATCCCTTTCTCCCTTTCATCCCTCAATAGGTAGCAGATCATCTGAATGGATGGGGGGGTCCCCATGCAGGAGGGACCCCTGGTCACCCCCAATGGAGCTGCAGAGTTCAGTGAGAGGGGGCCACATGTCTTTAGAACACTGCCGATGGTCTTCTATTCAGGGGAGAATGTCAGATCTCACAGGTTCCAGAGAGGAATCTCTGAGAGCAGGTTTTCTTCCTTATCGTCATCACAGACACAAATCACTCAAGTCATCAGGCCCTAGGCTAAGTACTTTGCATATATTATATTATCTCATCTAATCCTCATGGCAATCCTTTGAGGACCCATTTTATAGATGGAGAAACGAGGGCAGAGGGTTACCAAGCAACTTGCCCTTGGTCACATGACTACCAGGATTTGAAACCAGGTCCGTATAGCCTCATAGGCGAAGCTCTCTGGCAGTCTCCTGAGCCCTATTGCTGATGCGATGAAATGAGGCGAGAATCACCTTCAGCATAACTCCAACCCCAGACAAAGGAAGTTCTGTCTCTACTTTGCTGTCCCTGGGGCCGGATGGGGAAGGGTGATCTGCAAGGGCTCCCAGGGACGGTCCAATCAGTCCCCCAAGCCTCGGAGGTTAATACAGCTGCAGTTTGTTTGCATTGGGATTGCAGGGCAGTGCATCGTCCAGGAGATAAGTCTTCCTTATGCAAATTACTTGTGCCAGGATTCTCCAGAAATTACCAAGCCACAGGGGAATTGCCTAACTGCTTAACCCTTTCTATCCAGCTATAGAGCAAAAACAGACACCGTTGATCAATGCAAAGAGATTTCCCAGGACATGACAACCTGATGAGCAGAGGGTGACCACCCAGGGCTGTCGTGACAGGCACACAACTCATCCCTCAGTCTTGACCTTACAGTGGGTTTGAAGCCCAATCCCTGCCTCCCCACACATCTTGAAGGGGAAAGTGTTTCCTTCAGAGGATCCTTGGGGTTCACAGGAGGTGGAAGGATTTCTTCAGTGGACCTTGGGAGCTCAGAATCATTTACTCTGACCAGATGGTGAGGGTTTCTCAGAGAAGGCAGTATTTGAACTGGACATTGGAGATGAATCAACAGCAGAGAAAGGGCATGTCAAGGACACAGAGGCAGGAAGGTCCACAGCTTATTTTAGGAGGAGCAAGTGATTGAAGTAAAGTTGGCTAGGTGACAAATAAAGTCAAAGTGCTTTTTTTTTTTTTTAAGAAAAATCACTGTAACAAAGCTAGGTATATTTTTAAAAATCACAAGTTCATGTCTATGAGATATAAAATTCATCACGAGCAAAAACCAAATAAACAACAAGCCAAAAAAAAAGAAAAAAAAAACACTACTGTCCAAATTCCCTAGATAGATTCCTCCTGGTGGGCATTGGAGGTTTGAAAGCAAAAGGTGAGGTCAACACAAATACAAATTCATAATTGGTATTTGCATAGCTGAGCTCCTGGGTCCAGCTGGAGCAGCCCAGCCCCATGAGGACCAATAAATTGGCCACCTGGGGCTTAGACTGCCAGGTGAGAATTAGGGAGGGGCTCCTTCAGGGAAGATCAGTTTCCCTAGTGAGTGGCAGCTTGAGACATCAGCTTCTCTTGTGGCTTACATAAGAAGGAGTCATGGAATCTTAGGGCAGGCAGCCAACCAGAGATCACCTTACCCAGCCCTCTGCCTCCAGGCCAAACTCTACTACATACAACACAATGAAGACGAATAGCTGATGCTCATCAAATGTATGTTGTGACAGTGATGTTCATAGCCCAGCCCCTCCTATGATATTCAGAGATCTGCATGAATACCTCAGTGGATCAAAAAAATCCAAATTAAGCACCAGTGTGATTTTTTTAACTCTGTAATTAGGAATATAAGGGTATTTCCTCAATATGATAAAGGTTTTACATTTAAAAAAGACCTATAACTAATATCATATATAATGGTGAAATATTGAATTGTTTCTCTCTAAGATTGGGAATAAGACAAATACATTGTCTCTCACCATTTCTACTCAATATTTTACCCAAGGTTCTAACCAATACAATAAAACAAGGAGAAGAAATAATTCAGATTGGAAAGAAAGAAGTAAAATGTCTGCTCAGACATGAATGCTTACATGTGAAATCATTACGAATCTACAAAAAATAGATACTAGAGCCAATAAATAAGTTTAGCAGGTGAAGGATACAAGGTCAATCCACAAATAATAATTGCGTTGTATATACTAGTAGCAATTAGAAAATAAAATTTAAAAATATAATTTATTTCATAATAACATCAAAAACGTAAAATACATAATAAATTTTAAAAACGCATGGACTTGTACACTGAAAAATACAAAACCTTACTGAGAAAAACTTTAAAGGTCTAAATACATGGAGAGACGTACTACGTTCATGGATTAGAAGATGCAATGTTTTAAGATGTCAATCTTCTACAAGTTGATCTACAAATTTAATGCAACCCAATCATAATCTCACCTGGTTTTTTGTAGGAATTGATAAGCTGATTCTAAAATTTACATGGAAATGAAAAGGACCTATAATATTCAAAGCAATCTTGAAAAAAGGAAAACAAGATTGGAGGGCTTACATATTTGATTTCAAGTTTTGCTATAAAGCTACATTAGTTAAAACAGTGTGGCAGTGGTATAAGAATAGATAAAAAGTATCAAAAGATCAGAAAATAAAGTTGAGAAATAGAATCACACTTATATAGTCACTTAATTTCAACAAAAACATCAGAGAAATCCAATGGAGAAAGGAAATGCTTTTCAACAAATGGTATTAGGAAAACTGAATGTTCATGTAGGAAAAAAAAAGAGCCTTGACTCCTATAAACTGAATGTTCACGTAGGAAAAAAAGAACCTTGACTCCTGTATCATACCACAGACACAAATGGACCTTAGGTTTCAATGTAAAGCATAAAACTACCAAGCCTCTGTGAGAAAACAGGATAATATCTTCACAACTTGGGGTTGGGGAGGGAAAGATTTCTTAGATAAGACACAGAAATAAACACCCATAAAAGAAAAGAATGATAAATTGTACTGCATCAAGTTTAAAAGCTTATCCTCATCAAAAGATACTACTAGAAAAATGATAAGCAAGCTGCAGCCTGGAGGAAATATTCACAAAATATATACCTAACAAAGGAATTGTATTCACAGTATATCAAGAACTCCTATAACTCAGTAAAAGGAAGACAAATTAACCTATTAAAAATGGACAAAAGATTTGAACAGACATTTCACAAAGGAAGATGAATGATCAATAAATAAATGTAGAACAAATTGTCCAACATCATTAGTCATCAAAGAAATGCAAATTAAAACCAAAATGAGATAGACCAAATGTTGGCAAGGCAGTGAAGTAACAGGAACTCTCATACATTTCTGGTGAGAGTGTAAAGTGGTATAACCACTCTGGAAAAAGATCTAAGTTTTCTTATAAAACTAAACATATATCTACTGTATGCTCCAGTAATTTTGTTCTTAGGTATTTACCCAAGAGAAATAAAAATGTATGTACACACACACACACACACATATACACACACAAAGTAAACCAACTTGTACAAGAATGTTCTTAGCAACCATATCCATAATAACCTAAAACTGGAAAGAGCCCAGGTGTCAATCAATAGGAAAATGGATAAACAAACTACAGTAGATATTCTTGCAATGGAATATTACTCAGCAATAAAAAAGAACAAACTACCTATACGTGCACAATACGGATGAATATAAAAAACATTATGCAGAGCAAAAGAATATTTACACAAGAGAGTTCACACTGTGTCATTCCATTCGTGTTAATTCTACAAGAGGCAACACTGATTAATCTATGGTGAAAAGAAAAATTGGTGGTTGCCTTTAAGGAGGTAGGCATGGAGATTAACTGAGAAGGGTCATGAGGAAATTTTGGGGTTGACGGTAATGTTCTGTGTCTTGATAGAGATTTGAGTGACACAGGTGAACTAATTTAATGGTACCCTTAAGATTTATCTGTTTCACCATACACAAATTTGACCTGACAATTTAAAAACAAACAAACAAACAAACCCTAATCTAATATCAGTTTCTTGTATGCATCGTAAAGTATCTAGGGGTGAGTGTACTGGTATCAGCAACTCACTTTGAAATCTGTCTTAATACAAGACAGATCAAAGGAGAAATAGAGGGTGAGTAAATGAGCTAGACAGATTTGCGGTAAAATGTTAATTGTAGAATCTTAGGTGGTGAGTATATGGAAGTTCACTGTACAATTCTTTAAATTTCTGTGCATGTTTGAACATTTGCATAATAAGATGATGGGTAGAAAAAAAGTAACACTGATGTGAAAAATCAAAACTCTCCCTGGTGACCTCAGGACATAACCCTGAGGAATTCAGCCCCTGGAAGATGTGCTCTCCGTGCCGCATACTAGCCCATCAGCCCATCTGCGCCATGCATGGGTTATCCAACACCCAGACTTCTCATAAACCCAGCTCATTCACTGCACTGAACTTTCCCAGAAAAAGAATATACAACAAGTCATTACTACTTCAGCAAGTCTGTGTGTACATTCTAATTTTTAAAACTGTGATTACTAATATGATAAAGCTTATGACAACTACCTTATTTATGTAAAAAGTACTCTTATTTCAGACCTAAAATTGATGAAAAATGACAACTGTAAACAGGAAGGCAAATTATTTCCCAGCCAGGAGATTCTATTTCAACATCAGCTATATGAAAACTGATTTGCCTCTAAATTTTGTTTATATAAAGTATTTCTATCAAAACTGTGAGCTGTTTTTAAATTTTAAAAGCTTCAGATGCACGACCTTCTAACCTTCTACTTAAGAGGTCCTAACATTTATGAAAGGCTTACGAAATGTCAGACATGACAGTGGTCTCTTTAATTATATTATCACGTATATTATCCCCATTCAAACCCACTTTCGTCTGCTCCAAACTGTTCTTCCTTCCACTGTGCTCCATTGCCTCAGATGAGGTAACGATGGCTTTTGATATGTGAAAGAGACGGTTATTCCATGTCAAAAGTGCCCCTAATCAAGACTTGGACATGAAACACAGCAGCAAATGCACAGCAGTCTGAGCTAGTCTCTGTAAGTTGGTGCTGAGTCACTGTGGTGAGCAAAAGCCCCTTCAGCATCACGAGGATCTCCGGTCTGCCTCCTTGTCTTCAAGTACATGGACCAGAGTCACTGTTCCCAGGGGTGAACAGGGCCAAATGCTGCAAATGCTGCAACTCTGAAAACTCTTTATCCTGACTTACTTCCCTAGACATAAAGAAAGCACACCTCTAGAAATCCAGGTCTGCCATGGCACTGAGGCATTTTTAGTGCATCTTAGCCCCAAAGCCCTTGGACTCTTTACTGGCTTGTGCAGAAAGAATTAGGCTATTTCTTGTTAATAGGTGGCTTGCAGATTTCCGTTTAAAAGGGGGAATGTGAATATGTAAATCTAAGTCTTTTGGAAAAACAAAAGAAAATCTTTTTCATAATCAAGTGAAATAGGTATTTCGAATTATCTCTGTAAAAACTTCATATTCATCATATCCTTCCTCTGAAAGTCATTTTTAACCAAATCTACAGATTAAGAGACTCTCACAAATACTTTAACAGAACTGAATATTGTGTTGAAATTGACCAAAATATTAATACATTTTATTTCAGCCCTTTAAATATTCTGATTTGTGTTAAGTATGCCAGGAACCAAGAAGGCAACAAATTCTTGATCTGTAAAGTGTCCCAGCACCAAGTCTGGACATATTAGTTGGTCACTATGATACTGTGATTTATAGTAAGAAATAGATATATTTGGTCTCCATCCCTACTCTTTGCCTCAAATGAGAAACCCCAGGACCATTCCCTGTTAGAATCCCTGGTGTTCCTAGACCTAGTACTGACTTAGAACCCATTATGACAGGGCTCTTCAGGCCAGAGCCAATATTGTTGGCTGTATGACAAACTGATTAAAAGAATGGCATTGGACATGGTGGGTTTGAACACCAGCAGGGCCTTTTACTGAATGTGTGAACTTGGACGTGTTACTTAGCCTCTTTAAATCTGTGTCTTCCTCCCATAAATGGGAATTAAAATTGTACAGTCCTTATTTGCTTTTTGTGAAGATTAAATGAGATGGTAATAACGCTTTCACTGGTAAAGGAGGGACAGGTAAATCAACTGTGTTTAGATCTACCACTCATTTCACTCTACTGCAACCTTCCACTTGCCCCACTAACTCTGAGCTTCTTGTGGTCAGGGCCTGGAATTCCACGACAAGTACCCGGCACATAAATGCTGTTGCACCTGGTAAACAAAACAAGGGTCTCCAGTCTCATTTACCAGCAGTTGGTGACAACCTTCCTTACACTCCTGGGCCCCAAGTCCTCCAGTTCTCTCAGGCCCTCCAGACATCAAGATCTTTCTCCACTGAAATACATAGAATCTAAGATAGCAAATAAGGACGTTGGTCAAGACTTAGTTATATTCCATCACTGGAAGAAGCAGATTTCTCGGTCCTACATGGCTCATCCTTTAAGGTTTGGTTTGGTTTGAACGTCATAAAGCCCTCTGCCCAGGGAGGCCCTTGACTTGACCACAAGCATAGGCTTATATGGGGGATTCTATCATAGCTGTTGTCCCCGTTATCTTTTCATCTGGCCCAAGCAGCTCCATATTGAATACATCAATCCATTACTGAAGTTTAAAGGCACACAGGTGAGGCAAGGGGAGAAGATTCTAACATCCTGCTCTTTCCTTTATGTTTCATTCTTGCATTTACTTGTGGGAACTACACATATTAAAAGAAAATCCGTGTGCTATCAGATAATGGGCATCTGAAATGACTTTAGCTGCTATCTCTCAACTGATAGCAGCCCTCCTATAGTGATTGCTAAGACCACCGGGCTTTCACCCTCTAATGAAGAGATGGTGCAGTCCTATACCCCTGCCTGGCTTGGTAGGAAAACAATGCTAATTAAATAGAACAGCATCAATTCTACATGTCATGCACAAGTCATTGAGATCTCTTTTTCAGCTTTCAGATATGACAGCTATCCCAAAACCACTGGCAGGGGAGGGTAGATGAGCAGTGGTTCTGGGCTTGGGCTGTACACTGGAATCACCTGAGAGCTTTAAAATTCCTGATGCCCAGTTCGCACTCCCAGCAATTCTGTTTTAGTTGATCTAAGTCTTGGTCTGGACACAGGGATTTTTTAAAACTCCCCCAAGAAGTTCTAGTATGCAGTCTAGGCAGAGACCCCTGTTAAAGTGTCCCACGTGATTGAATTGGGTAGGAGAAGCCATCACCTTGACTTTAGGAAAAATGTGCCTTCTCTTAAGATTTTCCCAAATGAGCTGACATTGTCATATTCGTACAGGTGTTGCTTTAAGATCGGGTTACATAAAGAAAACCTTTTGTGAGAACTTGACTTTAGTTTTAAGATAGTATGTAACGTGTATCTCATGCTATTACCACTCAAATGAGCAACCCCAGGATCATTCCCTGGTAGAATCGCTGGTGTTTCTAGACCTAGTATTGACTTAGAACCCATTAGGACAAGGTTCTTCAGGCCAGAGCCAGCTTCCCTCATGTGGTCCCCAGGGGAACTTTTCCTGAGAATTTTAGCAAGCAAGAATCTCAGTTACAAGCTCTGAAGTGGGACACATGTATCCTAGCAATCACATGAGGCGAACCATTGGCGTGCAGACCAAAAAACTACTAATTTGTAAGAAAAAAACAGAGAAAAGAAGAAATTAATATCTAGTTGTACCTAATATGTGGACTGAGGTGATCAAACGTCCCAATTTGCTCCAGACTAAAGGATTTCCTGGAACACAGGACTAAATCCAGGAAGGTCCCAGGCAAACCAGGACAAATTGGTCACCTAACATGGACCAATGCTGGCATCCCACTTGGTTATGTGTGATCCATGGTTCTGAAAGTGTCTGCAGGGACAAGTGGAAGTTATGCACGAGAGGAGGGGTGATGGTGATGCCCTTGCTCAGCTTATTCATTTCCACATCACACGGCAACCTTTGAAGTTTACAGGGCAATTACAAATGTGATTAATTTTATAGGTGCAATAGCTTTAAATGATACAATCTTTATAATGATATGAGATTCTTCCACCACAAAGACAATCACTGATTATCTCATGGCAAAGAAACTCCAAAGAACTGTCAAACTTAAAAATAAATTATTAGTAATTTTTAAAAAATACAATAGTACTAAATTTTCTGACCTTTTTTGGTTGATAAGTTGACTGTCCAAAATATGCTACCTGCAGATTTTTTTAAAGTAATAATCACAATTTGCATTTAATCCAGCCCATCAAGGTATAGATGACATTTTAATAGTACTTTTAGAAAGTAAATGAATGGGGAAAACTTTAGAAAGTGAAGTCTAGTGCATGTTTAGGAATGATTCCACCATTATGTGATATTATTTCTAACAACAATGTAGGTATGTGTCACCTGTAAAACCTCTTATCTTTCCACTTTTTTAAAAAGTAGAAGCAGAATTTTTTAGTTTATTTTAAATTTTCCAAATAAAGAATTTGAGTGGTTTTTACTCAATGTGTTAAAAAATAAAAAGTCAACCCCCTTAACGAGTTTGCAAGACTAGCTGACATAAACTAAGATGAAATTTACTAGCCAAATTTTAAAATAAAGCCTTTGCAAAATTGATGGAAGGAATTTCGAAATGAGTTTTGTAATTTACTTAGCACAGCCAATTATATACTATTTTATTTGGATGTAAATATCTTTGTATGGTATCTTTTTCAGCTATGATATCTATTCAAGCAGAGAACTGAAATCAATTGAACTTAGACCCAGATCTTCAAATTGGTATATTACAAATATTTTTAAAAGCAATTAGACATATTCAATAACATTTCTCCCTCTAAATATTATTTATAGTAAATGAGGTCAAAAGTACTTTTATACCGCTAATAAATAAAATAATTAGTTAAAATATTATCTATTTTATACTTACTTCATCTTTTAAATTTCTATTATTGTGACTGTTTTATATTGGATGTTATATTTATAGAATAGTTCAGGGATACAATTTTAAAATTACTAAATATACATATAGAAGAAGCTGGCCACCCTCTTCACATCCCAGAGCAAGAGGTTCACGTTTCTATCACATAAGGAGGTGAGGACTGCAAAGTGCTTTTTTTTTTAATAAATTTATTTATTTTATTTATTTTTATTTTTGGCTGCATTGGGTTTCCGTTGCCGCGCGTGGGCTTTTCTCTAGTTGTGGCGAGCCGGGGCTCGCGGTGCATGGCTTCTCATCGCGGTGGCTTCTCTTGTTGCGGAGCACGGGCTGTAGGCTCACGGGCTTCAGTAGTTGTGGCTCACAGGCTTCAGTAGTTGTGGTGCACGGGCTTAGTTGCTCCGCGGCATGTGGGATCTTCCCGGACCAGGGCTCGAACCCATGTCCCCTGCATTGGCAGGTGGACTCTTAACCACTGCGCCACCAGGGAAGCCCCTGCAAAATGCATTTTTAAAAGATCTTCCCCTACAGTTGTACCTTAGTAAAGCTGGAGAAAAAAACCTCAAATCCCTTTCTTTCCGTATCTTTTTTTTCTGGATTATGATCTATAAGGAGAATAAACAAAAAAGACAATGGTGATGATAATCTAAACTGAGGTAAATAACTGGATGTACTTTTGTCCCCCTAAACGAGAAATAAGACACACAGCAGAAGAAAGTGGATCGTTAAAAAAATTACCCCTGTAAATATTACCAGCGAAGGCAATGACCTCAGAGGTTCTCAGCAACTCAGAAAATTACCAGGAAAAGGAGATCCCTCCAAACTGTTACTCATTCCGAGGACTGGTGTTAGAGGAGGCTGGCTGGCGTCTTGAGTTTCCATTTCATTGGGATGTCTGGTCCTAAGAGATGGCTCCCTTTGCACATAGCGCTCAGCACCATGTACACGGCCCTGGGTTCTGACTGGCGGACGCTAAGAACCTGCTGTGGAAATGCCAGCGGTTGATTTATCCCCGGACGCCCAGCATCATGACCAGGTATTCACGTACCAAGAATAACAGGAAGAGTAATAGGGTTACAAAGATTTTCTTCCTCTCCTCAGATCCCTACTCTCCTGGAGACCAAGCCTCCTGGCCTCACATGTCCTGCTTGGGATAATCGGACCGCAAGCCTAGTGGGGCTGGTTTTATCTTCCCTGGCAGCCAGTCACGGTGCAAAATCAACAGGACTAGTATAAGCTCCTTCCTAGAATGGCACTGCCTGACATGGGACTGCAAGCTAAGGGGATTAATCTGATAAGAAATAAAACACTTCAGCACAGAAAAGTCTGAGCAAATCTTTATTGAAAATGTTTCCATCTTAACAGAAAAACTCAGGAGGAAACCTAGATGGATGGATGCAACCAAGATATCCGACCTCAAGATAAGAAGAAAAAAAAAAACACGATTTAAATCTTAGCAAATATGTCAAGTACTTTATTTCTTTGCTAGTTTTGTCAGCTGAAACTCCCTTATGGAGATTGCTTCTGCATCTTCTCAAATCCTCAAACAGTAAGCGGAAAAATCTTGCATAGTGTTTTTTATAGGAAGCCAGGGCTTTTGATCAAACGGGCCTGAGACCCCCTTCTCCCTTTCCTACTCACATCACTGCCAACAAAGATAGAAATTTGTTATCTAAAATGATATCTTAACCTTTTAAATCTAAAAATTGTCTAAATCAGAACAATTCAAGATATCTGTTTGGGGATTTTAGGCAGATACCAAAAATTTGGATCAAAAATAAACCCAAAGCAGAAAAATCCAAAAAAGGCAATTTTTCTCCAAAGTCTTTATTTAAAATGACAATATATATATCAAAGAAAGGGTCACTTCCCAGAAAAGTCCACTACTTCTATGCGGAGTCCTCCAACTAACGCATCTACCTAATAGTGACAATGGTGTCCTTAGCAGACAGATGTGCTAGTTCCCAAAGGACACAGCCACTGCCAGGAGCTTGTGCACCCCTGGTGACACTGTGCTCAGGTCCCTGCAAATCTGATGTTTCTCCAGCAAAAAAATAAAAATAAAAATTGAAATGAATCCTAATGGTCCTTCTGGCTGAGGCTCTAGAACCCCCAGGAAGGATGGTGCTTGGGGAGGGGGTCTTGGCTCCACATAAGCGTGGCCCATGTAGGCTTAAGACACTAAAGAAGCACATGTGGCCACACTCAACCAGGTCTCGGTCACCCCCGGGTCTCAGTGGCTCTTGGCCTGCACACAGCCCCAAAGAGGGTCTGGACACGGAAAGATGCAGTCAGACACATCCCATCGTCCTGTTTACAAAAGCTCGGCTCTCCCTGCAAGCATCCTCAAGGAGAGCAGCAAAACCACCTATTAAAGCCATATTTTTCTTCAATGTATTCCCCTTCTTAATAACCAAGTAATCTAAAGCAAACCATTCCTCAGCCCTCCTGCTCGCCCCTCCCCCCACGTACACACTCCATGCCCCCATCCCTCCTTTGGCCCTCTGACCCAGCCCCTACACACTCTGATGTTCCCTTTCCCCCCACCCTCCACCCACTGAGCCCCAGGCCTTGAGACCTCAGCCTCGCTGAGCCCCAGGCCTTGAGACCCTGCCGTCAAGACTGTAAATCTGGCCAAAACTGAGAACAGCAAACAAAGGAGCAACTGTGGGAACTGACAGCTCAAGGCCTCTGGCATTGGTTCTGCCCTTGGAGATGCTGGCAGGGCTGGTCTTCTCACAGGGCACCCCATCCATCTCAAAATGATAGAGCACAGGGCATCGCTACCTGAAGGCGGCTCAGCAGGGCAGCTGCTCCCATGAAGCAGTGGGCATTGGAGAGAGGGGCCTTCTCCAGGAAGGAAACGTGGCAGAAATGAAAGCCCTGGGCCACAGATTAGGCAACACTTGGCATCAAATATTATCTTTAAAATCCCTATAATTCCCTCCCAAAAGGAAACAGAAATGGAAAAAGAAATAAGAAAGGGAGAGTAAGAAAGAGAGGAAGGGAGGGAGGGAGGGAGGAAGGAAGTCTGGTTTACAATTCTAGTTTGGGGTAGAAACTGTAGTTTGTAGTTATGAAACTCCAAACAGATATGAATCTGAGGCTCAGTCCCAGGCTCATTTTCAAATCCCAGTTTCAGGGGACAGGATGCTCGGGTGGGAGCCAGCCCTAAAAGCCTTCCACGGAAAGCGTGTGGTTGAGCGCGTAGGTATCGCTATCCTCTTCCTCCAAAAGCAGCTTGTCGATGGTCAGGGAACTGATGGCTCTCCTGGGGTCTTCCACGTCCTGAAGGACTGGCTCCGGGATAGAGATAGGGAGCTGGACAAACTGGGGCCCCGGCAGGGCTGGGGCTGGAGGCTGGTACTGCAGGGTGGGGGTGGGCAGCGTGGACAGGGGCTGAGGCCACGGGAAATAGGTGAGAGGTGCCTGGTGCTCTGGGCCCTCCAGCTGGGGTCCCACTGTGGGTGTGGCAGCACTTCTCGTCTGTGATGGGGGAGACACTGGTTGGTTAGCAGCCCTGGGGTATATCCACTGCCCACCCTGGTCCTCATGGGGGTCTCTGTTTCCCTCACCTCAGCCCTTTCCTGCCATCTCACCCCAGAGGGCTCCGTCTCTCCCTGCTCAAAGTCTTCCCCAAGGGAGAAGCCAGACACACTTCCGCACCCCTTACCCTGTCACTCACTAGCTATATGTCCTTGCCCATGCTACTTCCCCATCTGAAGCGTCTGTAAAATAGATTACACAAAGGACTGACATCATAGGGCTGAGCGAATTAGAGATGCTTTTCCAGATTTCACTGAATATAAAATGCAACCCGACTTCAGAGATATTAAAATATGTGTGAGGAAGGGGGAGGTGTGCATCTTAAAATCAATGAAAACACAGCATGTTAAACAACAAGCCCATCACACAGCATAGCAGCTGTATCCCAAAGCGGCCACTGCTGTGCCCAGACACAGAGACTGTCCAGGCTCCACACAGCAGCTTTGGCATTTTAAGGACCCCTTGGACTCAGCTCCACTAGCCTCCCACTACCTCACCCTCCGCTGCCTCTTAGCTGGGCCCTGTGTGGCCACCCCAGGGACCTCCAAAGGTCAGCGCCGGTCTCCCAGGTCCTCTGTAAACAACATCTTTCACCTGCACAGCAGCTGCCCTACGAATCCCAGCTCAAGCCTGCAAAGCCAGGGCCTGGATTCTTACTGTCTTCCACTGTTGAGGCAGCAGGTGGGGGAGGAAGGTCTTTGCATGGAAAGATGTGTGTGTGAGAGGCCAAAACCTCCCCCTACCACACTCCCTTCTCTGTCATAGCTCCTCCAGTTGCCACTGTGTCTTGGGAGCAAACTATTAGAGTCATTCAGGGAAGAGCTTATTTTAATCTCCTGGAACCATGTTGCAATGCAGATTCTGGTACAGGAGGTCTGGTCAGGCCTGGATACTGCGTGTCTAATTGGATCCCAGGTGACGCCAGTGCAGCTAGGCCAGGGACCACAGTTTGAGTAGCAAGGCTTTAGGGTGTTTTTCTATAGAATGATGGAGCTGGAAAGGGTCTCAGAGGACTTCCAGCCTCCCAACAAAGCCTTGTTATTTCTAGTATTTCAAAAATCCAAACAGAAATCCTACAGTTTTGAGTCATAAACCTGTGCAGGTCAACTGCGACTGCAGGTTTCTTGACTCAGGGATAGAATTACATCAACCTGTCATCATAACAGGTCTTATCTCCTGCTGATCTGGAGTGCTGATTGGCAGCTCTAACCAGCTTTGATGAGTTAATTTACAAAATGGCAAAACAAATAAATTATTTCTTAATAAATATAGTTTGTTTGTTACACAGAACCTTTCAAAGCAAGAGGTGAGATTGAGGAAAGGATTAAATAATGAAAGGAATGTTTGGTCCTGAAATGGTTGGGAAACCATTGTGTCTACCACTCCCCACCTCCATCCCAGGCCTCTGATATGGAAATGAGCTGCCTGGGAGAGGTGTTGAATTAACTCCTTCCCATCCACCATCATTCAGGCCCCACAACTGGTTTGCTGAGTAGCCAGGTGGGCATGGAGTGGGAGGGCTCCTGCAGCCTGTGCCTGGACGGTGCTTGAGGGGCAGGAGCATCAGGGTGACACGGGACCTTGAGGTAAACAGAGGGGGTTTGGGGCACCAAAGCAAGTTCCATCATCAAGGGTGGGTTCTGCAGTGACTCATGAGGCCCACAGTTTTCCTTGGACTGGAGCTGGATGTAGCTGTAACCACAGGTCTTTTCTCCTCTGAACACTTGGAGGATTCCCATTCCTTTGGTCAAACAGACATCATTCACATAAAACTGTTTCTCTTCCTTCCTCCGTTTCGGGGGAGCAAGCACTTCCTTTCCTATCCGGCACTTGAAGACGGCCCTTGGTTAGTATTGTTGGCCAACTTGGTGACGATCATAATAACTAGCATCTATCGGGTGCTTTCTGTATGCTAGGAACTATGCTGAGCTCAGGAAGTGTTCTAAGCCCTCTACGTGCATCATGTCATTGATCCTGACATCAACCCATTTTACAGATGAGGACACTGAGACTCAGAGCATTAAGTCACCAAGCTCAGGATCACATAGCTAGTGAGTGAAGGGGCAGAGATTTGAACCCAGGCAATCTGACACTAGAGGCGGAACTCAAAACATTACCCTGCAGGTGGGTCTGACTCCATCAAAAGTAGTTTTCTGAAAAATTGTGTCACCTGTTGTGCAGCTTAAAAATGTTCTAGTAACTCCCATTATTGGGTGAACAATCACCCCCTAAATAATCTGAGTAGGAAGGAGAGGCTGGCTCTGGCAAGAGACCCCACACAAGTATCACCATTCAATAAAAATTTAGACTCATCACCGAGACTCACTGCATATGGGGCAGCAGCGGAGACTTAGGACAGAGAGGCAGGAGGACGTGCCAACCCCGAGGAGCACAAAGCATGACAAAGGAGGCCATAAGCCTTTTCTAGGAAAGATATTTGAAGTCATTGGGAATGAAAGTAGGCCTTCCTGGAGGATGGGGTGGGCTTAGATGATGGGATTATCCTGGGAATCAACAGCAAGGAAGATCAGGGGTCTGGAAGTCAGCCCCAGTTCTAAAAGGGTGCCCTCAGCATGGGTGGGTATAGAAAGGCCTTTGTGTGACGTACCGTGACATTGGTGATGAGCGGCTGGGAGGCGTAGGTCAGCACCGAGGAGGGTCCCACAACCGTGTAGCTGGGGCACACGGGCTGCACATACATGTCAGCTGAGTAGGGGCAGCTGACAGCCTCATGGGACACATACTCCGTATAGGGTGTCCATGGGGCCAGGGGCTGGAGGGTGGCCGGGGCGGGCTGGGAGAGCCAGCCGGCACACAGGGCCCCCTCCTCCGTCACTGTGGAAGCAGAGACCTCCATGTCGAGGCAGGAAGGACCTGTGGGAAGGAGGAAGTTACAGAGCTGCAGGTGTCACCCAGATGAGGGGCCGGGAGGAGGCCCGGGCTGTGGGGAGCTCTTACCTACTGTGGTGTAGGTCGCCAGGGGCTGATGGGGCAGCACCACCTAGAGGGGAGAAGGAAGACCGGGATCAGGGTTCAGCCATCTCCCGCTGGCCCTCTGCAGGGAGCTCGCCCAGAGGGCCCCAGGGCAGGAGAGTATCGGGTGGGGCGCAAGAAGCTCCCTTGTTAGAACTAAGCCCCATGTCCCAACCATCACCACCTATACTTTCGAGGGATCGGTGTTCCCGTTTAGCAAGAAGGCTGTGCACTGAGGGAACTGGCTTCATCAAGGTCCCAGGGGGAGCCCTCAACTCACACCAGGACGTGTGAGACACTTGCTGTTCAGGGGACCAAGCCAGCCGGCCCATATTCCTCATCCCACTTCAAGGCACTTCTTCCTGGGCACGTTCTCCGGCAGCCACACCAGGGCAGCGTGCAGCCTCCGTGCCCTCGAGGAGTATCCCGTGGAGCGGGACATACACAGCCACCTGACCACCCCCAGCCCCCTACACACACACACACACACACACACACACACACACACACACACACTCTGGCCACAGCGGCCCCCTCACCGCGGTCGGTGCCACCGGCGGCCCGCTGCTGGCGTGACCACGTTTCCTCCGCAGCAGCTCCTTCACTGGCTCCTTCACCCGCACGCCCTGGTACGGCCGGGGTGGGGCCGGGGCTTGCTCTGGAGCTGTGGCTGTGAAGAGAGCATCACTGGTACTCGTCTCCCTTCGCAGACAGGCCCCACCCCAACGTGCCCCCTCTCCTCGAGGGTCTGCCTGCTCACCAAAGTTGTGCCTGAACGTGCAGGACCACACGAGACTTCCCAGGGTGTTCCTCCCGCTATTATCACTCCTCCTGCCCCAAACCTTCTACGGCTCCCCTGCACCCAGAGGATTAAGGCCCGAGTACCACAGGGCGATCTCAACCCATTTTCCCAACTTCTTTGTTACACTAACCACTGTGGAAAGCCTGACTCCAGCCAGAAGGTCTACCAAGACTCCTCTCCACCTCCCTTGAATGTCTCCCCTCCTCGTCTCTACTTGCAGTTTCCCATGGTCAGGATTCCCTCTCACTTTTCTCGACCTCTGGATTCTTCCTGACCCAAGACTACAACTGCAAGCCTCCTAACTGACCACAGAGCCCACAGAATTTGCTTCATCCTACAACCTCTTCAACACTTCCAGGCAGGTTAGTATTCATCACAGGGGGCAGCAGAGGACGGCATAAGAGCAGGGACTCTGAGTCAGATGCCTCAAAACCTGCCCCTGCCACTTTCTAGCTGTGTGATCCTGGGCGAGTTACTAAGCCTCTCTGTGCCTCTTAACCTGCAGTTTCTTATCAAAGGAGTGTCGTAAGGAGTCACTGACGTAGTAAATGGGAAGCATAATACATGCTAAGTATAAAATCAGGTACAGAGTAAGCATTCAATAAATTTGTAGTCTGCTATGTAATAATTAGTAATCCTTTTGGGGGTAAATTTCTTATGCCCCTAGCTAGGTTATAAACTTCTCAAGGTGAAATAGTATACCTTATTTCTCTATATCATCCCAAGTAGCATGTCCATCATAAGCTCAGTAAGTTATTTGTTGATTAATTGGTTGGATGATTATTCAAAATGTGCTGTCGTTCATCTTCCCTTCACCTCTCCTGGAACTTTAGAATGGGCTGCAGTGAATGCTTCCCAGGTTCTCTGTGTCTCCCAGGACAAATACCCAATGGTGATCCACGTGCCCTGGGGCCAGAGAGTATCCAGCCTTGCCTCTGAGAGAAGGTTCCATCTGCCTTTTGCCATCAATGCCAGGAAACCAAAGCACCATGAGCTGGAACACAGGGCTCTCCCTGGCAGGAGAAGAAGTCCAAAGCAGCCATGGCTGGGCAGTGACAATCTGCCCCCCCAGATGGCCCACAGCCGGAGGCCTTGGGCCCTTGGAGGGCAGGCCTGGGTCAGCCAAGAAAGGCAAGTAGCACTGGGCCTTACGACTCACATGGGAGTCCATTATCATCCACTGATAAGGGCCCAGGGACCTGGGCTCTGAATCAAAGGCCCGGAAGCCTGGGTATCTATTAAAGCCGGATCTGCAGTGCTGCCCTAACCAAACTTTGCTCAGTAAATACCCACCTGATAAGACCCCAAGCCTGACCAGCACCAGACCTCCATCCATGCTCCAGGCACACACATGGCCTGGCCTGGAAGCCCAGGCAGAGAAGCAGGGGGAAGAGAGAAGGGTTGTCCAAGAGCCCCAGGAACACATGAGAGTCAGAGAACCCCAGACTCAGATGCATTTATGGGGGCTTCCTAACCTGGCCAAGTAGCAGAAGCGACCAGGGAGTGATGCAAAATACAGATACCCAGGCCCCGCTCCTGGAGTGTCTGATTCCAGGGGTCTGATGTGGACTTACGAATCTATATTTATAAAAATCCCTCAGGTGATTCTGAAGCTCTGCTGGGATTAGAACCACTGCTAATGCATCCCTGATCTCCCTCTAACATCCCAAGAGGAGATTAAACATCCTCTTTCTAACCTCCCCTGTCATAACAAGGGATCTCTACTGGTATTCATTCATTCTTTCAAATATCGATGGGCACTAGGAATACAGCATTGAGCAAGATAGATGTGGCCACTGCCCACACGCATCTTGCAGTCTAGTGGGACAGGCAAGCAATAAAACAGTTACAACTTGTGAAATTCAGGCTGAAGCAGGAGCGTACAGCAGAGAGAGCCAGACTGGTACCTGCACCCTGGGACCACCTGTGCACCATCATCTTTGTTTAAACAGCAGTGACAATGGACTTAAGAGCTCAAGGTACCTGGGCTGTCAGTTTCTGGTGGAAAGGTCTCAGTTGATTTATTTTACATCCCTAAGCCTCAGTTTCCTCATCTGTAAAATAGGGATAATAGTTCCTGTCTCACACGGTTCTGGTGAGGATTAACTGAAATAACACACGGGAAGCTCCCAAAGCCATGTCCAGCATGCGGTCGATGTTCAACACACGTTATTTTCCTTCCCCTTCCTCCACCCATGTTTACCTTCCTCTGGAGAGTGCAAATGTCAGAAAGCTCTTCCTCCTACTGGACCTGCCCCATGGTGACAAGCACCATTTTTCCTGGCATTACCTTCTAATGAAACTCACAATTCATAATCCATTTACAGCTTTCTCATCTACAGAATGAGGATCATAATGGTATATACCCAGTGAGATAATTTGAGAATTACATGTAAATGCTTAGAATAGAGCTTACACTGAGGAAGCATTGAAAAAATGTGAGCTAATATCATCATTAGTATTAGTAGTAGTATCCCTTCCCAGCATCTGAAGACAGACCCCCCAGGTCCCCTGTAGAGTCTGAACGAACATTCCACTCCTTCAGCTATTTCTTAACGACATGTTTTGAATCCCTCTAACCTTCCTTCTGGCTGCTTCACTCCTCCACAAGTTCATTTGCCACTTCCCCTTATGATGGGTGATGCCCAGGGGTGACCAGAGACCCCAGGTATGGCCTGACATGGCAGAGAACAAGGGCCTCCCGCACTCTGTTCACTCATTCTCAGGGTCACCCACAACTACACCAGCTTATGCTCACACCCGTATCACTCAACCTACACTTGTCTCCGGTTGGGTTTCCAGCTAGTCTTAGGCATAAAGTGCAGCCTGAGGCCTTGTGCATTTGGGAGAAACTCAAGGGACAGGGTTATTTGGGGGTCTGAGCATGGTGATCAGTTGGGGGACAAGAAAGGCTCCATCACACATGCACACCTCTCAGACCAGATCAAAGACAGGTATACGGCTCATGCCCCTCTGATCTGCATGTACACTTCTGGGGAAGGGCCCAGAGGACTTCCAATCCCACTCCCCCCTGGGAAGTGGACACATGGACCACTTGGCTGCAAAGGGGACAGCTGGGCACTTCCAGCTTCTTGGCAAGTGAGAGCTTCCTGCCTCCTGTTGTTCTTGAATCAATGAACAAAGAGGGCTTGGGGAGGTGCTGTGAGCAGAGGTCATCACCCTCTGATGTCTGGACTCCCTTGGAACCCACAGTGTCAACAGGTGTGCCCTGGAACAACCACCACATGGAGAACAGTTTCAAAGTCCCCACCTCTTCCTACTGCAGTCATGAAACTCCTACAGCTCCCAAGGACCTCCTGACTGCCCACCCAGGAGTCCCCAGCCAGCTGCCAAGGAATCCTGTGACTGCTGCCAGGTGAGTAGGCAAGAGTGAGGGCACTTCTGATAGTGTCTTTGCAAAGTGCCCATGAAATATCAAAATCTGCAGCCTCAAGACAATTTCCACAGGACCCCAATGGCTAAGTGTATTTGCAAGGTGAAAACTTGCCGTTGGTGCCTTTCACACCAACCTTTGTGAAGCAGCAATAAACACTTCTAATTCCACAGTAAACACTGGACTCCCTACTGCTGCTAGCATGAGATATGAGCCCACAAATACAAATTTGGAAGAGGAAAAGAAGTTTGTCTGCAGTCATGATTGCTCTGACTTGGGTCTTCTGGATCCCTGAATAAAACAACTAAACTAAAATATTTAAAAGAAAAATTTAAGATTATTAAAATAATTTCTTCAAATAATAATACTAAATAAAAGAAGAGCCAAGGAAAATAAAACAGGAGATCAAAATAGTAATACACAAGCAGAGAAAGATGAAAGTCCAATTTCCCAAAGTAGAGTTGACCAGAGATTTTCATAGCACCGGTTGAATTGCAGCTCCATGCAGCAGGCTTTCAAAGCCTGAAGCTTTCTCACAATTTATCCTGTGGTTTGAAGGCCCTTTAAGTCCCCTGTGGGCATCCCAGTGTCCAGCACTGAGAAAAATCTTTCCACTTAAACGCAAGCCTCTTGACCCTCTTTGGGAATCTCCTTTTTCAGTCTGAGAAGTTCAGCCACATTACCTTTCCACCACGGCAAGTCAGTCACCAATGTTGTTTGGGAAAAAAAAAAAAACAACACTCATTTACAGAAAAACCTATGAATTTGGCCCCAGTGAGGGCTTCCCTTTTCCAAAATGAGCAACGAAAAAATCTGAAAGTATAAAAAGTCAGCAGAGGCTATTTCAGTTCCCCCTGCTGCATACCCGGACATGCTTCACATCACAAAAATAAGAGCCCTGCAGCTGCTGTCCCACTGGAAGGCACAGACCGTGACAGATTCAAGCCGGAGGGTCACCTGAGACAGCACTCTGGCTGCATGTGGGCACTGCGCTTGCTTTGCACCAAGCTTCGGGAACATAGGATTCTACAGATTTAAATAAACATGGCCCTCGGTCCTTTGATGAGGTATAATAAACATCACCAAGGAACTATGCAAAACTGCCAGCACTTGTTTATTTAATGACCCCATGCAAACCATGTTCACACCACAGTGAGAAAGCTAGGCTAAGGAGGTAGGTCCTAGTGGAGCCAACACCCAGCCATCTCCTCAGGGCAGCTTTAAGAGAGCCCTCTTCAGGCAGGCAGTACCTAGAACAGCCTCTGATATATTCTTGAAAAAATACTCTTCTCCCAGCCATTGTCCTGTTACAGATTTCCCATGAGCCACCAGGGCCAGGCAGTGAGGTGGACACCAGTCAGGATTGCTGCTCTTAAGTTTAGAATCTAAGGTGGGATCCATGGTAAGCCTACATTTCCATCATCAGGGAACCAGGAAGAGGAACCCATCCCACCCATCTTGACAACCTAGCTCATTGAAAGCGCTTCCCATTTACAACTGACTAGTTGAAACTTGAGGATGCAGCCACATGGGGCCATTTTGAAAGACAAAGCTTTCCTAGCCCAGAAGGACACATAACACATTATTGATCAGTCCAAATAACCACAGTACATATGATTCACTTTTGCTGCTGAACCTTCAGTAGTATTTTAAAAAATAAAAAAGACCCGCTAAGGAGAAATACAATAATATTCTCGTTACTTAGAGCAAAACCAAAAACAAATAATTGAACAATAGGAATTCAAGCCTAGGGCTAACAAACTTGTCCTAGCTTCTAACTGAAAACAAAGTCACAAAAGTTGCTGACACTTTTCACTTTAATGTAAACAAGTTTGCTTGTGTTCTTGACCTAAGACAGATGAGGACTCCCAGGAAAGTTTAGCTCCTTTCAGCTGAAGGATTATCCATATCCTTAATTGAAACACTACAGCAAGTGTTCTTGGTGAAGGTCTGAGTCAAAGTTTTAAAATTTGTTCTTTGCATTCATGGACAATGGCTGATTTTTTTCCAAACAGGAAGAAAGAACTTGGGCTTTGGCCAAAGATTGGACTTGACATGCTACAGAAAGGCTTTCCCACCCAATTTACACTAGATTGTAGTTTACTTTTTCTTTAATGTAGGCCAACGAAGAAATCCCATATACATGTAAATTTAGGTTTTCTATTCACTAATGTTTGAACTGAGAAGGACCCTGTAGCCAGGAAATATTAAAGTGTCACTCACATATTCTAGCAATCTGCATAACAGGGAAGAGGAGAAATAGATAGATGGACAAAAAGGGTGGCTTTAAAGGTATACAGAAGATATAGGAAAGTGGAACCTCAACTGAATTAGGATTTGATGTTGCTTGAAGGCTACTGGTCAGCCAATCAAGAGTAAGTCTTGACAACTTCATGTGTAGACTAGGATGTCTCCATCAGGAGATCTCAAAGATGGCGGCTGAGCCCATGTTCTCTGGCCTGGTCACAGAAAGGAAGGGAACAGTCGGCATTCCCCTCCCTGTGTCCCCATTCTAAGAGGCATATCCCCATCAGCCCCCACAGAGCTCACTGATCAACCATAGGCAGGTCGCTGGGAAAGCTAAACGAGGGCCACAGTCACTTAGGACTTCCCCAGACCTGGCCAGGTCAAAAGGACCTAAAGGGAACACCCTGATAAACAGGAGCCAGGGGGAGTGCCTAAGGTACATCTGGGGGGACTGCAGAGCGTTGTTCAGTCTTAGAACCACAGAACTCCAGAGGGGTCTAGAGGCTGAGTAATCCCTATTTAAAGGAAGCCACAGCCGGCGTGGAATGAACACCTAGTGTGATAACACTCCTCCCAAATTATGTTAGGCTTAAGTAGAGCGCCCGTTTACCCACCAGACTCCTACCTGAGTGTCCCACTCTGCAGCTCAGTATTACCTGGATTGTCCCAAAAGTTTTGGATGTCCCACCCCATGACCTTGGGTAGACTCGGCCACAAGGCCTCTAGTGCCAGAGCCTTCAGACTTTTCCCTCACAGGCACTGCTGCTAAGGTGTCCCTCCCCCAGAGCCCTCAGCACCCCTCACACCACACATCCATCCTCCCTCCAACCCTCCCACAGAACAAAGGGAGCACGGAAGGCTCTTGGATTCTGCTCCCTCCTCCCAGAGACAGTGTCAGTGTGAGGCCTCTTTTCTGTGGAGACGCAGGTATGTTGAATGCATGACTGCCAAAGGTCTGTGTGATTCCTGGCCATGATCTTAACTCCCAGGAACTCAGAAATCAGCACGCTCACCTTTGCATGATGTCCTGTGGCTCACAGAGAATTTGACACAAATGATTTCACGTGAAGACTCACCACAACTTCTGAAATAGGCAGGGGAGGTCTTCTTCTCACCCTCCTTTTCACTGATGAGGAAAGTGATGCTCAGAGATTTTAAGTGATTTGCCTGAGGACTGTGCTTGTAGACAGCAGGGCCGTCAACTAAACCCAGGACCTCTGATTCCAAGTGCAGTCCGCTTCTGCCTCACATCCTGCCTCCTGCTGCGGTAAATCCCATTTATTTCTCTGGGGGACACTGGCGGTGGGCCACTGAATGGTCCCCTGCTCAGTTCTAACCCTCTTCCCTCCAGGCTGGGAGTCTGGGCTCACACCGCCCTGATCCAGTCTCCCTTGACCGCCAATTCCCGCAAGAGAGGGCGTCTCCCAGCTGAGGAGGGAGAGAGAAGTCCATGAGAAGCTTACCAGCAGTCTGCTCACATGAGGGGTGGCGAGAACTGAGAGACCCACACAATTCCCCGCAAAGTTTTATTTTTGGTATTTTTCGACTGAAATGACAGCGGATAGGTCCACCTGAGAAACCAGCTGCATCTGCCCGCCTTTTACAGAAACTGGGGTCACCAGAGCAGAAAGAGCTCCCGTCTCAGACACCATGTCTCAGGGTGGAGTCAACAGTAGGAGACCCCTGGCAGTGCATTCTGTGAACAGAGCGGAGGAAACCATACCCCTGCCATCATGGAGCTTACTGTCTAGTCTAGGAGGGAATATAGATTTAATCAAATAATTGCACAAGCAAACCTAGAATTACAAGCGGTGACAGAGCTGCATCTGCCTCATAATTGAATTATTATTGTTTGATTGAATAATAGTAACCTAATTAGGTTTTTAATAATAAAAACCTAAATTTACATGAATATGGGATTTCTTTGTTGGCCGACATTGAAAAAAAAGTAAACTACAATCTAGTGTAAATTGGGTGGGAAAGCCTTTCTGTAGCATGTCAAGTCCAAGCCTCACTTGATTCAGTTGGGCTTGAATGAGCAGCAAGCTAGGGGCCCCAGCCTCCAGGGGCTGTATAAAGAGAAGAGTGCATGAGGCTCGACTGTTCTGCCTCCAGTGCAGGGAGATGGCTCTGGGGTCAGGCTCAGCCCACACCATGAATAGAAGCCTTGCCCAAGATGTAACAAAGGAGCCCCAGACGTTCAGGATCCTTCCTCAGCCTAGGGACCCTGGATAAACCCCAAAGATGTTTCACTTATCCTATCTTGGCTGATTAGCCCACTAGCGGAAGAAGACCAGTCCTAGGAATTCAGATTCCAAGATGGAAAGCAGCTGGCTTCAGAAGTTCTAGGCTGAGTCTCAAATCTAACTTTCTGAGATTCATAATTGCAGGGACTTTTGAGTCAGGCTACAATTACTCTCAGTGAAGTCAGAGACCACCTCCTTCTAATGGTGCATTTATTTTAATTAGGAAGGGAAGAAGCATCTAATGCAACCCTAAAATCCTTGGCATTGAAAAGCGGTGTGGCGTTGTTTGGAACCGAAGCAGATCTAGTTTGGAAAGCCTACTACATAGCTTATCACTATGTGACCCTTGGAAACTAATTTAGCTTGTGTGTGCCTCAGTTTCTCCATTTGTTAAATGAGAATAATGATCTCCATCTCATGGGGTTATCATGAGGATTGTATGAAATTAACCAAAAACACCTAGCATGTAATAGGTTTTCAAGAGATGGCTGTTTCTCCTTTGTTCTCAGCCAAAAATCTGTGGTCTATCACTCATCAGAGAAGTAGCCTTGGTACAGTGACCCTAACTTGCCCTCATCCTGCGGCATCCTGATACTGAATGTCTCTATCCTCAATATACCCAGGGTCTTCTTCCTCCAACAAAGCCTGTCTGCCTTCCTTGTATTCCTGGAAGTCATCCCTCAGGTACGTGGGCCTTTGTCCCCAGCAGCAGGATGGCCCTGTTTAGGGAGGCCAGTGATGCCGCAGAGAGACTGGTCGAAGACCTCACATGCAAACAGAGCAAGCCTGGAGAGGAGACATCAAAATCCTGGCACTGACCTATCGTGAAGATACCATGAGCTAAGCAGAAGGACTTTTTTCTTCCAAAGCCACCAGAGGATTAGCTTTGTGGCAGATTTGACTTTTTAAAGGACAACTCCAGGAAGGAGTGCCTTGGAGATTTTTGAGTGGCAGACAGAGTAAGATGTCGCCCCTCAAGGAACCTGTATGTATCTCCAAAAGGACAGGGACGCAGCCATGACTGAGGCCATAGTCATGGATACATCTTCAAAGGACTAGAAACCTAGGAGCACATATCACATACAGGATGCAAACATGGCAGTGTATGAAGGAGGGCTCTTCAGTGGACAGAGAGGGAAGTTTTATCAGCTATAGAGCAAGACAGACTTCTGGCTGACATATTGGGTATTGCCTCAGCTTTATCTAGAGCAACAGGGACCAAATTGGGGGAAGAAGGGACCCACACTGAGAGCACGAGACCACATCAGGGAGTGAACCAACCCAGGGTTCCCACCCAAATTCTACAGAAAGGCAGCACCAGAATGAGGAGATGGAGCAGAGGAGACAGATACATCTTCCCTCTTTAGACTAAGACACAAAGCCTAAATCTATAATTGCCAGTATGATCGAGAACAGGAAAAACCTGTGGTTAGGAACTGAGGACATTCAGTTGTTTGTTCCTTGATTTAAGCAATATCTAGTTTAGGATTTCCAAAACCAAAGACTCTTATAAAATAAATAGGGCTTCCCTGATGGCGCAGTGGTTGAGAATCTGCCTGCTAATGCAGGGGACACAGGTTCGAGCCCTGGTCTGAGACGATCCCACATGCCGCGGAGCAACTAGGCCCGTGAGCCACAACTACTGAGCCTGCGCGTCTGGAGCCTGTGCTCCGCAACAAGAGAGGCCGCGACAGTGAGAGGCCCGCGCACCGCGATGAAGAGTGGCCCCCGCTCGCCGCAACCAGAGGAAGCCCTCGCACAGAAACGAAGACCCAACACAGCCAAAAAATAAAAATAAATAAATAAATAATTTTTTAAAAAATGAATAAATAAATAAATAAAATTTTCCTGAGACCCTCAGGTAGGGACCACTTCCTTGGAGGAAGGACTCTTCAGACCCAGCATCAGCTATGTATTTGGGGTCAGACCCAACTGCCCAAGACTCAAGGCTCATGGTGGCCTGGGTACAGCCTACGTGAGTGAAGGCAGCCCTAATAATTGATTCATGATGTGAGATGTAATTGCCAGTCAAAAGGAGCTTTTTTGTTAAGTCTCTGGTTTACTAACCAATGACCTTATGATGTGGGGGAAGTCCCTTGTGAAGGACACTGAAGAACTTAGAACAGCAAGCCTGGGAAAGACGTCACTAGGTCAATCTTTGAGGAATGTACCCCCTTCCTTATTCACAAGATACCTATGTAGACTGAAAACACGACTTTCACAGTCTCAAAGCTTCATGGAAACCAATACAACATGCTTCACAGTGACTCATTTTTCTCTAGGAGTGAGATCCTTACCCTGGAAGTATTTAAACCAAGGATCTGTGACCAGGTATTAGAGTTCTTGCTAAGGAGTAGAGGACTGGTCCAGGTCAGGATTGTCAGGCTGTAATCAAAAACTCTGGAATAGAGTAAACGTGCCTATAAAGGGAATTTTTTGCCAAGAAAGGGAAGGAAGCAGGGGAGTCTGGGGGTGAATGAGCAATCAGAGCTCCAAGAGCCTCCCACAAGTGCTCCATTTTTACTTTTGTATCAGAGGTCTCCCGTAGATTTGGTTTGAATAAAGGGGTTTGTGACAAAAATGTTTTAGACACCAGCCTAGATACATAGAGTTGGATTTTCTTCCCAATGATAATATTTTACATCCTAAGATGCCTCTTCCTTCCCCAGAATCTAAGCAAGAAGGCTGATTACCATTTATTCTTGAGGAGCCACATCCGAAGCCATATATATGCTCCATGACACCTTCCCTGATTCCATTTTCCTCTCCCTCCTGATGAAGGGATTTACTTCATTGGTTGATTTCCCTAGCTGGAAATAACTCCATTATTGGATGGATGCATGGTTGCATGGGATGATAAACGGATGGTTGATTTTCCTTCTATACCTTTCTTTCCTGAGTTAGTGTTGCTTTCATCCAGCATTAAAACTTGTTTCTATCTTCAACTCTCTTGCCTCCCTTTTTCCTTTCTTTTCTGTCTTCCCAGCATTTCTCAGTCCTGGAAGGTTATAGCAATCTTTGTACTCCGCTTCCAATTAAATTTATGATTCTTTCTAGAGAATTAATAAGTAATTCATCTTTCTTAAGTGTGGTCAAATCCTTTTTGGTCCCAACACCTGGTCTGAGTTTGACTCTGGTTTGTAATTCTTTGGCTACCTGCTCTTCCCAGAAAGTGATACTAATGAAACCATTACTAAGAAAAGGAGGCAGCACATTGCTGTTTCAGTTTTCAGTATCATTTGTTCTATTTTTTGCATACTTCAAGCTAGATTACAACACCTCAAGTCCAATCTTGTGAATTTAAAAAACAAACACAAGTTTGCCAGTCAATACAAGCCTTCCACCATCCCACCTTATGAGGCTGGTAGGAAACTGTGGTCCAAGTTCCAAGTTTGGTCACAGGATGGCCAGCTTAACCATCCGTGTAAGCCCTGATGACTAACCCCACCATGAGTTATAAGACTGGAAATATGCATCCTGCTATTTCACAAGAAAGGCGGAACTCAGAGGCCACACAAACTGTAATCTAGGCTTAGCTGCATAAACTTTGTCCTCAGAGGTAGAGTGAGCGAGAACAGGAACATAATAATAGTAACTAATAGCTATTGAGTGTTGACTTAATGCCAAGCACAGTAGTAAACACTTACCACAACCCTATGAAGAACTGCACTCCCCTTGTACATACAAGGAAATGGCAGCAAAGCGAGCTAAAGGAATTTGCCGGCTTCGTAAAACCAGTGAGGCATAAATCTAGGATTCAAACTCAGATCTGCCTGCCCCAGAGGCTGAGCTTTAAACCACTGAAGGGAGAGAAAGAACAGAGCTGTCACTCTCTAATTCAAAATAATCCCCTCTACCTTGCTTTCCACACCTCACTTACACACACACACACACACACACACACACACACACACAACGTGAAGGGAGAGCCTGAGTCTTCCAAACTCTAGACAGTTCAGAATGAAGGAAGTGCTGAGAAGGCAAAAGCCTTGGCTCCCAGCACAGGCTGCCACACAGGGCTCCCAAGAAAACAGACAGGCTATGTTATTTTGGGTCAATTCTAGGTCCTTCCCTCCCCTTTGAACCCTCCATTTCAGCTAAAGTATCTGCAAAGAGCCCAGTGAAGGAGGTATAGCAGGAAAGCAAAAACTTCATTTCCTTCAATAAGCAAGCTGAAACACGCGCACCAAAAATGTTTCCAAAGTATGAACAGACATCTGCCAGCTGGGGTACTTCATTTTGTCATTGGTCCTCTATCTAACATGGAAGGCCTGTGCTTCTACCAAGAGCATCTCCTAAGCCCTGTGAGTGAGACGGGCACCATGGTAGAGAGACAGGACAGCTTAGCAAGACAGCACTCAGGGTGAGTTACTAACCTCATCTTTAAGCTTCAGTTTTCTCATCTATGAAACAGAGCTTAAAACAGAATCTACCTCATGAATTTTTATGAGGATTAAATGAGATAATACATTCAAAGTGTGGCAAAGACTGGCGGTTGCCACACCCAACATCTGCCCCCTCCTTCCTTACTGTCAACCCCGACATTTTGGAAGGTTGGCAATGCGCCCCGCTAAACAATTACACTATTCTCCCTTGCAGACAGGAGTGGCCATTCGATGTCAGCAGAAGTTGTGTGTTGGTGGGGAGACGCCATGATAGAGAGGCATGATTTTTTTGCCTTTCCCTTTTCTTCTTCTTCATTGTCTGAAACACAGATGTGACGGTTGGAGCTACAGTGCAACTATGAAGCAAACTTGAGGACAAAGGCCACATGCCAAGGATCTCAGACCAGATAGACAGAAGTAGCCTGAGACACTGTTGGCACTTAGAGCCTCCATACAGCCCCTGCAGACTACTATGGACTTTTTTGTGTGAGAGAAAGTATACCACTGTCTTATTTATTTAAATCCATGTATTTTCTGGTCTCTTCAATAACCACCAAATGCAATCCAAACTGATCCAACAGAACATCTGGTATACATAGCATGGCACCAGGGAAGCACTCAACACCCCAGAGCTGATATTTATCCCTATGAAAAGGATTGAACATGTTCTGCTCATAGTGGTGCAATGTCCAAAAGTATATTATAAGCCACCAATTTCAGCCTCCAGGTCAACAGTTCTCAGCTCTACTGCACATTAGAATCACCTGGGACGCATTTGAAAATATGTATTTATTTTTTATAAGCACTCATGAAGACTCAGCAACTCGAGGTGGAAAAGGATTTCAGTCAAGTCCAGTCTCCTTGTCCTCAGCCAGGAAAACAGAAGTCCCATTTTACAGCTGGAGCACTTGAGACCCACAGTGGTTAGGTGGCTTGCCTAAGGCTCCACACCTAATTACCCAGAGGTTGGAAAGTAGAATCCATGTTTCCTGCCTGCAAGAGTAACGCTTTGTCTGAGCATCACACAACCAGGACAAGAGGGTTTCAGAGGAAGCCTCTCCATCCCAGGCAGGCCCACTCTTATCAAGCAGTTTCTCTACAAAAATGAGAAAGCCACAAAGTTACTAAGTATTTCATAAAGCTGAAAAATATGTTAATGATCATAATCAATTAGCCAACCCTGGTTTCTTTGGCTCAAAGTGAGAAATTGGTGGACATCTTCATTTAGTAGGAAACAAGCCACTTTAGAAAGAAGTCAGAAGGAAAAAACCCTAATATCTTTACTTTGTAATGAGAAAGTTTAAAAACAAAAATTTACAGCACTTCTAAGTGAATTAAATGTCCAGATATTTAGCTAATAAGTGTGGACAACCCTGGTCCTTTTTTGTTCCTCACAACAGAACAGATTTGCAGCTTTGAATCAGAAGAGAGCTTTCAAAACCTCTGACTCATAAACTTTTGGGCTGTAGAGGGGGACAAGGTTGGTTTTTCATTTAGTTAATATAGGGAGAAGAAGTAAAGTGTCCACCTTGAAAATCATCAGCTCTTTTACCGATTAATCTGTGTGCTTAGTAGACGTGTGTCACTTATTTCACCTCCCCCTGTGCACGTGAATTCGTGAATATCTTTTGGATCTTAATTGCCCTTATCAACAAGAACCACTGCATCAATAGATAAACTTGGTAAGAAGTAAAGGTGTTTATTAGGCTTATTAAGTAAGCAAAGGTTATAACACAGACTAGAAATATTAGAAGCAGTCCACAGACCGAAATTAACTTCTTGTTGTAAGTTCATCTGAATTTACGCAGGAGATAGAGTTCAAAAAATTATATGTATATTACAAGGTTTTCTTATCTTTAACTGAACTTTTAACTGTCCTCAAAAAGTTGGCTATTTAGTGGAAGCTTGGAGAAAGTATAGAGTTCTATGTCAATGAGAATTTTGAGACCTTAATTTATCTATTTGGTGAACCTCTGCTTGGTTCAAGCTGTCTGAAAGTAAACGTTCATGCCATAATAATTTGATAATAAGTATTTCCTGTTCTTAAGATGCCTCCTTGAGCACTACAGCAAAGAAACACCAAGACCAAGTCTACGGGGCATCAAGACAAGCAGTCAATTCAAAGAAAATCAGTCAAGCAGGCCTTCTGTTATCATGTAGATCTTTCTCTAACATAAATAACAATAAAAAGCAGTTGTTCAATTCATTCATTTTCTAACAAGTGGTGTTGAGTTTATTATACACAGTTCCATTGCTTTTAAGGAAGAAGTCAACCAAGTCAAATTTCGGCATTGTGTAAATCATGTAATCGGTTGACTGCAAGCTTTGTCTCCCATTGGTGCTGGCATTGTGCAAGCCCGTGATACCCAGTAACTTAGGGAAATAAACATCCTAAGTACTACCCAAATCATCTTAAACCAGAGGTCGGCAAACGTTGTCTGTAAAGGGCCAGATAGTAATATTGTTTGCAGGCCATATGGTCTCTGTGGCACCTACTCAACTCTTCCATTGTAGCAGAAGCAGCCCTAGACAATATGTAAATGAATAGACATGGCCGTGTCCCAATGAATTTTTATTTATGAAAACAGGCGGTGGGACTGATTTGGCACTCAGGCCATATTTGGCAGACCTCTGACTTAGACCCTTGGAAAACTGTATGTAAGGTCCTATCGTTCAAAAATATTTTGATGCGCCTTTTTAACTATGCTAATCAAAGTGTGGGAAATGATTAGAAAAGATGTGGCATAGCCCTAATCACTCGAGATGGGCCCAAAAAAGGTGTCCCAAGAGGGAAGGTGCTCTCTTACCACTGTCATTAATTCTCAGGAGACATGATGACACTTTCCCTATTCTCTACTTAGTTCTGACAAAAACCTTGTAAAGCAGGCATTAGAACCCCCATTTTCCAGATTTGTAAGAATGCGAAAAGGTTAAATAATTAAGCGGCAGAGCCAACTTTCAAACCCAGGCCTGTCTCACCCCAACGTGCCTGCTATTTCTACAGCACCGTTATTAGTTGGCCTTAACAAGGGCTTCTTGCTGGGGTGGATGTCAGTTCTTCACATCCACACGGCACCTGCTGGACCAAGTGCAGAACCTGGTGGGGGGGGCGCCGGGGGGGGGGGAGGTGTGGTGGCAGTGGGTGGATCTGCAGGGAGCATGACTTCTTTGTCCAACTGGCCGGTCAAGCAAGTCTCAAATTCATGGTTATGACTTGAAGATTTCTACCTCTGTGTGCCCACAGTTCTGAGCTGATCTGAACCAAAGCCCATGTTCACATTTAGTCCACAAACAGGGGTCACGGGCCAGGTAGGGAGGAGGCAACATCTACAAAGTGAATGTTTTCTTAACCCTTTCCAGAACCCCATAGTACAGTCATTTCAGCTCAGGCCTCAAGGGTGTTTTCTGAAAAAAGAAAGTGCCTTTTCAGCACTCTTGGTGCCTGATTTCAAATTCTGACCTTCCATCAGGTGATTCTAAGTGGGCTGACAATGCTGCCCTGTTTTACTGGTTTTCCCACAGGGTTTAGTCACCCACGTGCCCTCAGTGCCTTAGACAAGGGCCTCACTTAGGGTAAGGGGATGGGCCCAGTGCCCAGGGCCTTTCCTAATTTCCTTTAAGGTGCCAAAGAGCAATTAAAAAGAATTTTGATTATGTGCATCTGAACAGGTAGAATCGTTCACCCCAGTTTTTCCACTGACGAATTTACAACGTGGTCTCCCTGGGGATGGAGTTTTGCTGCACCTGACTGACCTCCAGGGAGTGAGCAGGAAACGTGCCTCTAGCATCCCCTTTAAAAAAAAATTATTAATCTCTTAGGTGGAGCTAAAGAAGAAAAAATGCAGTGTGTAACAAAGAGGGGGAAATATGGCAGCTCATGAGCGCAGGGAAGCAACCCATCTCAGGCACTGAAGCAGAACCAAAGCAATCAACATCATCTCGGTGGCATCTCATCTTACTAAGGGTATCTCTGTGGAATGGGTATCATTTTTACCCCATTTTACATATAAGAAACCTGAGGACTAAAAAAAGAAGAAAGTGACTTTCTCTGAGTAGGTAGGAATAAAGACAGAAGTCCCTCCAGGGGCTCACATAAAATCCACAGATCGAGCTCTAAGTATCGGGGTCGGGGCACATGGACCCTCAGCAGCTCCCAGTAGGGACATTACTGCCCACCTACCACCATTAATGCACTCCCACAGGGCCGGCTGCCTTTGCCCCCGCAGGGGAGGGTCTTGCTCTATCCTGCTCCTGGGAGCGGTGGCCACCACCCATACTAGAATATCCCTAGTTACCTTGGAAGGATTCCATAACTCTCAAATGCAAATTAGAATTCACTTCTTTCATTGAAGAAAAAAATTGCATCTTGCCAACATCGAACAATGATGAGACTTCACAATCTGAGAAATTTTGAAATCGTTCCTTCACATTACACATTAACAAGCTCAGCTGAAGAGAATTTACACAAGAAATAAAGGAAACAATGAACTGCTGATAAGTGACTGTAAGTTATGACTTAATCAATGATGGTATATTTTCAGAACTGTAAGGTCTCCATTAGAATATCTTTTGTAAAATAAATAAACACTCCCGAATGTATCTTTCTCTGTAAATCTAGTTTCTCTTATATTAAGTTTGCTTGAGGTAGGGTGTACCTGAATTCATTAAAAGGCATTTTAAAGACCTAAGCACCTTTAAAAAGACAGAGAAACTTTTTGGTACTACTTCTTTCTTGAGGAAGTACAGAACTGAGCCCCAGGAAGGTTCGACTCTCATGAGGCCATTGAGTTGACTCTGTTTTTCTGAGAAAGGAATGCTGTTGATAATCTCTGTGTGATTTCAATTATTAGTAACACGAGTCTCTGTTCAGTCCCACATATGGAAAATAAAGTTCACAGATGTTCCATCCAACTCCAGGGATAAACATCAAGGTTAGAGGTAAACCCGCCCCCTGTTGCGCGGGGACACAGGAGCCTTGCCACAAGAGGGGAAGAAGAATGACAGGAGAAAGACAGCAAAGCAGGTGAGGACAGGCTTGACGCGCCAAGTTTCCACATCATCCCGATGCAGTCACAGAGACACATCGTGCCTTTGGCAGAAAGCTCAGTAACTCAGAGAGAAACAGGCCCACGGAACTGAACCACAGGCTAAAGAGTAGCTGTTTATAAACGTAAAGGCACTCTGGTAAAGAGCTGCACGCTTCCCCCTCCAAACTGTGTTTTGTGAATCATCAGCTGCCCTTTCTTCACCACAGTGATTCATGCGGGCAGCGGAGACAGGATGAGCCGTCCCACCTTGGAACACTAGTTCGTTCCCCTCCAGCCTGGAAAATCAGCATCACCTCTGACAGGTTGGTTTCTCCACCCGGCTGCATCTCGCCCACCTCGCCCGCCCCTCCTGCTCCCCTGGCTGGGGACCGGGACCCCGCTGCCGGTACCACCCACCCCCCCCCACCGCACCTCCCCGGCTCCCGGATGCCTGGTGAAGCCCAGGCCCTCCCTCGCTGACTCGGCTCCGACAGCCACGGCCAAACCACTTACGTTTTTGCCAGAGCATGGCCTGCGACAGGATGTTGCCTTTTCTCTTTGAAGCAGACAGTTTGGCTTCTTTAATGTGAGACCCGGGTGTGCTTGCCTCCAGTGGAGCCACCGCCTGCTCGAGGCTGTTTCCTCGGCTTTTAAAGGCCCGAGTTCCCGCGGCGGGGGCACAGCGTCATCACATCCTCCCACCCCGGGCGCCGCCGCCGCCCCTCTTCTCCAGCGAGGCGCCTGTCAACCCCCTGCGCGCGCTCACGGGCCCCCCGGCGGCCCACCCCGCCATGCCCGCGGCCAGCCGGCTGGATCTGCACACCCAGGCGGCGCAGGAGGCCGTGGGCCGCGGGACGCAACCCCACGGGGTGCCAGGGTGCGCGGGGCGTGGGCAAGTGTGCGTGAGTGTGAACTCCGTGAGCGTGTGTGTCCAGTCGTGCGCCCCTCCGCACTGCGATGGGCCCTAAGACCCCCTGGAAGGCTCTGGGTTTTCTGTGGCGCCCGTTCAGGCCTCTCCACCACCGGGGTGCCGGCAGCGCTCAGTCCGCCCTGGGCCCTGCTCGACGGGAAATGCGATTCCCAGGGGACACTGGTTCTCAACACAGGAGGAAACACCTGTAGACTCTTCAGGCCTCACTAAACAACCTCTTCGTTCTTTTAATATTGCTTTTCTGTGTATTCCATTTTGAACCACGTTAGCGCTTCCCCTTGCCCCCCAGCTACCACCAAAATGGCCAGGCCTAATCATGCTTAAATAGGGGGAACACCGGTTCTGATGGTCCACATGCCCAGGGAGAAAGAGGCCAGCTCCCTCAGCGCAGATAGAAGACGCCCGGGCTCTTTGACTGGAGCTGGGTACTCGAAGAGAACTTGCAGACGTGATGTGAACGGAGCCTCCCTCCTAGCCAGCACCACCTGTCTGTATGAAGTGACTCGGCGGAAAAGTAATGGGGTTCACCCTCTGATAGTGTTTGGGGTGTTAGGCCATGGACTTCTTCCCAGTTTGGTTGCCTTCTGCCACTGGGTACCTGAAGTCCACATGCTTAGGCCCTTATGACCCCATCAGTCTGGGGTCAAGACCACCTGACTTGGGCCCCCTCCGGCCGGTCTGGGGCCTTGCTGCTCTGCCCTCCACGCTGCCTCAGAGCCGTGTCACACAACCTAGATCGAATGATGCCATTCTCCAGCTTAAAGAGCCTTCACCTGGTCCCTTCAGCCACAGAGCTGGGGGCATAGAAGGCCGCTAGCAATCTAATCCTTGTCTACCTTCCCAGGCTCGTGGTCCACTTACACCCACCCCTGCCACTGGTCCCCAGTGCCTTCTAAGCACCACTCTGCACCCGTGCAGCTCCTGCCTTTGACACTGCTGTCCCCTCTCTCTCGGTTCCTCTTCTCCAGTTCCTCACCCGAAAATCATCTCCTCATTTTTCAGGATCCTTCCACTGGAAAATGTTCTGACCCATCAAACCTCCTCATCCAGAAAATATCCGTCCCTCTTTCCTCAGGTCCTGGAGCACTCTGTCTGTTTGTTATGTGGCAGTAAATTGTTGCATGCCTCTGTAGGCTCTGCAAGGAGGTTTCATCTTTGTCTCCCCAGTGCCAACAAAGGACCTGGAGCATATCTGTCTCTCAATAAAAGTTCATTCAAATGAAGTGATGAATTTAATGAATTACTGTCTCTAATGGGTTGTTGGCTTGAAAGCAGGTCTTGAGAAGAAATGTTGTCCACATATACCAGCCACATAAACCAACCAAACTCACTCAAAAAATAAAGTCTATCTCCTGGCTGAGTTATGAGCCCTCAACACAAAGCCTCTGGGCTTAAGGACATGGAGGCTCCAGTCAATGGCCTGGCAGGCAACAGTGCTAAAAGGCCTTGGGCCACACTGAAGAGTATCCACGGAAACAGGGACACATCCATCAGGCCTGGCTCCGTCAGAGGAGACATGGGTTCCCAACAAGGCTCTGGCACTCACTAGCTATGTCCCCTTAACCAAGTCACATAACCCTTCTGAGTCTCAGTTTCCTTGTTTATAAAATGAAGAAGCAGTTCTCTGAATGTCTCACAGGCTTCTTACGAGGATATGTGACCTCACTGGTCCTCTCTCACATTGCTCTGTAGTTTGGGCATCTGTCTTATTCTCTCCAAGTCCATGAAATTAAGAACTTTTTTCTTATTCATCTTTGTGTCTCCTCACAGGCCTAGCATAATGATTTCCATGAAGTAATAATAACAACTTGTTATGCACCAAGCTCCATGTGGAGCCTTAACTACATTATCTCGTCACCACAACTCTATGAGAAAACTTCTACCCATATTGTTCAGAAGAACAAACAAATGCTTAGGAAATTTAATTTGCCCAGTATCACAGGGCTATTAGGTGATAAGCTGGGTGTAAGACACAAGTCCATCTGACTAGAGCTGGAATTTTAAATAATTAACACAAATAGATATTCGTTAAGTTGAAATCAGTGAAAGCCAAATGTGAACTATGTTTATTAGCAGAAATATAGGATCACTAATATTAAAACCTGGAGCAGATCAATAGAAGTTTATATCCCCAGGGATAAATCCTCTGGAAAGAGGGGAGGACAAGGACAAACCCGGAGGTGCTGTAAGAAATCAAATCTTGTACAGTGGCAGAGAAAAACATGTCAGCACATCCACCGTCATGGCCAGCTTTAAACCCTGCCACTGCTGACAACCTCAAAGCTCAGGAAGCAGAGTCCAACTCAGTGTCTCCAGCAAAGAAAGTGGATATCAAAGTGGATATCAATGACCACATATAGGCAGGTATTTGGGAACCAAGATTTGATCAAAAAGGCAAATATTTGCTGGGAAGACATTTTCCATAAGTCAGAATCAAAAGTCAAACTACAGGGCTTCCCTGGTGGCGCAGTGGTTGAGAATCTGCCTGCCAATGCAGGGGACACAGGTTCAAGCCCTGGTCTGGGAAGATCCCACATGCCGCGGAGCAACTAAGCCCATGTGCCACAACTACTGAGCCTGCGCATCTGGAGCCTGTGCTCCGCAACAAGAGAGGCTGCAATAGTGAGAGGCCCGCGCACCGCAATGAAGAGTGGCCCCCGCTCTCCGCAACTAGAGAAAGCCCTCGCACAGAAACGAAGACCCAACACAGCCAAAAATAAATTAATTAATTAATTAATTAAAAAAAAAAAAAAAAAGTCAAACTACATGGCATAGTTTGAAAGAGGACAAGGTGTCCATGTTTGTGCAATACCTCAAGAAGTGGAGGAAAAAAATTCTGTTAATGCCATCCAGATGTCTTGAAACACCGGTGTGTTCACATTTTTTAAAAATTGATATGCCAAAATCAAAACTCCTAAAATAATTCAGTAAAGAACTCTTAGCTTTGCAAAACTGATTCACCACAGACTGCATTTCTTCATTCAACAAATGTTTACTAAGTGCTCATTATGTGCCATTGTCTACATTAGGTTATTTTTCCCTTTTCATTTGGGCTTTAATCATCCTCTTCACCCATGGCACTTTATCATCATTGGTCCATGATGGACTCATTTATTTATTTATTTGTTCATTCATTTATTTGTTCATTAATTTATTCATTAATTCACTCTCCTCCCTATCTACCATGGCTATTCTTTTTTCTGACTCCCCTCACCTCCACCAGATACCCACCATTCCAATCAAAGCAACTATTTTCATCTGGTTGATGTCAATCGTTTTATCTGTAGACATTTGTATCTGTTCTCACACAATGTGTGTTGTTTTGCTCACATAGATCTTTAATTCACGTAAGTGGTGCTGTAGTATAGAGCTCATACTGTTTCTTACTTTTTAACTCAGAACTATGTTGTAAGATCCATCCCCATTGCTATGTATACATTCCATCTGTCACTCCTAATGGCTTGAAAGTATTCAGTGGAATGCAGCACTGCATCATACTTAACCAGATTGTTTCCAACCTCTCCCTCCACAAACAATGCATCAACATTCTGATATGCATCGACATTCTGATATGCATCCTTTTACAGAGGCATGTGAACATTTCCTTGGAATTATACGCCCAGAAGTAGAATTACTAGGTCAAAGGATATGCAGGTATTTAAGTTGACTAAATGCAACCAGGACTCCCACCAGCAGTTCCGTGAGGCTTTAGGTATTTCCATTTCACCACCAAACTTGGTATCATGCAGCTTTCTAATTTTTGCCAAACTAATAGATGTAGTGATATTTCATTGTGGTTTTATTTTACATTACTAATGCTAATAAATTTGGGCATCTCTTCATACACTTCCTAACCTCCTGGATTCCCTCTTCTCTAAAATGTTTTTTCATTTCTTTGCCAATTTCTCTACTGGGGTTGCTCTCTTTTTCTTGTTGATTACCTGGAGTTATTCGTATATTTTATATGTATAATTCTAGATACAATAAGTTTTACTCAATACAAATTTCTTCTCCTAATCTGCCATTTAACTTTATTCTTGGTGATCTTCTGATAAGAAGATCATATTAACAGGTGAGGAACAAGAATCATACTGATAGTACAATTTTCAATAGCAAAACTGGATGCAAATAGACAATGAAAAAATATTTTTAAAGTATAGAAGAAAAGACCATTGAACCTATAACTTTAAATCCAACCAAACTGTCATTCAAGTATTGTAGCATAACAAAAGTATCCTTAAGCATACCTGACCTGACATTAAAATTGCTCTTGGAGGAAGCAATCAGATAAAAAGGGCAACCCAAGAGGATGACACAAAAAATACAGGAGTAAAAGGTGGTCAAACACCTGGATAAAGTTTATTGTAGGAATTTTCTTAAGGCTGGAAAAAAAAAAGAGAAAATACATCCATAAGAACCCAGAACAGACTAGAGCATAGAAAATCTGATGCCTGCGGGTTGAACAGCCCCTGGACTATAAAGATTGTCTGTGGCCCAGAAAGTCAGAGCAATTTGTAAAGTTACATATTTGGAGAAAGATTTCTTGACATTAGAGGTGTGGTGGAACAGGAAGGAAGGACCTGGGTGATTTTAAAGGAAGGGTCGTATGTGTATATATTTTCCTTGGGACACAATCCATAGTGATTACAAGAATTCCAAGGTTAAGAACCACTGTTTATTTTAGATAAATATTATGAGATCAAAAATTTTAATATATGAAGGATAAATTAACTAAGTTCAGCTAGAACAAGAATGAGACCCCAAGTGATACGAGTAATTCCTGTGTTTAATATCAAGTTCCATTGCTGCCTATACTCAATCTCCTGTGTTTCCTTTACACACTGAGTCAACTAAATCCATTTCTCATTTCTCCTGCAAATGAATATCATTTCATTCTTCCGCAGAATTTGCCTCTGGTCAAGGCATCCGGGCATCACAGAGAGATTTAAGAGAGCCTGGAGGCTTCCCTGGTGGCGCAGTGGTTGAGAATCTGCCTGCCAATGCAGGGGACACGGGTTCAAGCCCTGGTCTGGGAGGATCCCACATGCCGCGGAGCAACTAGGCCCGCGAGCCACAACTACTGAGCCTGCGCGTCTGGAGCCTGTGCTCCGCAACAAGAGAGGCCGCAATAGTGAGAGGCCCGCGCACCGCGATGAAGAGTGGCCCCTGCTCGCCGCAACTAGAGAAAGCCCTCGCACAGAAACGAAGACCCAACACAGCCAAAAGTAAAAATAAATTAATTAATTAATTAATAAAATAAAAAAAAAAGAGAGCCTGGTTTGAAATATGGCTGTACTGCTAGCAGTGTGGCCTTGGGTAATTGTTTGAACTCTCCTAGCTTTAGTTTCCTCCTCTTCCAAATCAAAGTAATAATAAGAATAGTTGCAACGATTAAATGTAACAGCCTAGTATAGAGTCCTCTCTGTACACTAATTTTCATTGTTTCACTTTGATCAAGAGACTACATAATTGAATTCCCTTTCATGTTTTTGTTCTCAAATTCATGCACACTAGGGACCCCTTCAAGTTTCGCCAATTTGTACTTTTCCAAGAGAAGAGCAGTTCCCATAACCCCTGCCAAAGAAGTAGTGGGATTCACACCACATCTCAGCACCCCCAGTCCCCAGGTACCATCTACAAATATGGCCGACAGCTACTTGGCAGGTCCTTATCAAACAATGTCCTTAATGGTTGAGATTTCCAGCTTTATAGTGCTTTAACTAATTGGACGTTATGACTAGGAACAATTATAAAAGGAAATCACTTTCATTCTGATCAAATAAAGATTGCAGAGACCTATGTCAGAGTGACTTGAATGGATGCCAGTGTTCAGAAGCTAGTGCCTTATTGTATGTAACAGCCTGGCCTCCATGGCGGGCTGCAGGATGCCCAGCTCTTTATGGCTATACTTGAATGCCCTCTGACGCTAGACAGACGGCCTCTAGTCATACTGACAAACTCTCTCCAACACAGGCAGCTGGCAAGTGTTCATGCCCCCTTTTTGCCGATGAGAAAACCAAGGGTCAGGTTCGTATAACTATGATCTATGTCCCAAGACTGTCATAAATAATCCTGGAAGATAGTCATAAAAACCTAGTGGTTATTACCTTTGATGCCCTTGTTACCATGAGCTTTGGAAAACAGCCCATGCAAAAGAAAAAGTCTCCAGGTTATTCTTTCCACCATGTTGTCCTTCCAATACTTGGCAGTACACGCCAAATAATAGGCTTAGTTAATTTCACCTCCACGTCACAAACAATACTTTCCCCCACAGTCTTGCACAGTTGATGGCCAACTTCAAGAAATACCTTCCATGATACTTCTACAAAGGCTTACTGAGCACTAACTCTGTGCTAGGAATTACGCTAGATGTCAGTGTCATAGAGGTGAGGAAGACATAGGCCCTGTGCTCAAGCAATTATCACTGGGGTGAAAAACCTGCTTTTTTTAATAATGGAAAGTCCCACAAGTGTTCCTAGTAAGTAGTTCCAATTACATGGAATAATTAATTATAAGAGACATTTCTGGGCCCCACCCTCTAAAAACCTGACTCAGTAGGTCTGGAGTGGACCATGACTCGGTTGGTTGGTTGGTTTTTGTGAAAAAAAAAAAAAAATTCAGGTGACATTACTTTGGGATTTAGGAAGCACTAACTTAGGCAGTCAAACGCTGGTCCTTCCTTTCTTCTCAAGATTTCTTTTTCTATCTTCTTTCAACTCTTATTCATTGGAATGCCCCTAGAAAGCCCTAATTAAGAAGAAAAACAAAAAGCTCCAGCTTAAGTGTAGCATGGAAGATCTCTTGTCTACTTAAGCACATAACCATCATTTCCCACACACAGGAGGGAGCTTGGCACCATGAATGCTCTGAACCCAGAGACAATCCCTTTCCTGTAGTCCCCCCCCCTACAGGGAAGAGTGATCAGGTGACCCTGTGACCTGGCACCCACTCTGCATGCCCATGACTCAGACCGCCCAGTCTCACTGCTTCTCTGTGTAGCATTAAAAGGTCCCCCAAGTGACCAGAGCCTCCAAAACAACAGACATCAGGGACGCCGTTGGACCCTGTTCCCCTTGAGCTAAAGGCTCAAAGGAGTAAAGTGAAGGGGGTTTGTCCAATGATTGAGATGATGCTTGTCAACCACCCTTCCTTCTGAAAATGCAACAAAGAACCTCCTCCTCTTCCTCTTTCTGAAACACCAAGCCCTCCAGTGACTCAGTATTTTCACTAAGTGTAGTTCATGATTTGTGCCCAAACACTATCGAAATAGGAATTACAATAGAGCTAAAGTCCATTTCCTTGTGAATCAAACGTTTAGTTTACTACAAAAAGGAAAAAGCTCCAGCACGTCAGGACAAGTCTATTTGCATGTGTGCCATGCTCCTGGGCTACTTTTGGTCACAGGTGGAGCTGTGGGGCGGGCAGCTGTGCTGCTTTTTTTGAACTGCCACTTCTCTAATTTGGTAGGAGAGCAACTTGAATGAATGAATGAAGACATGGAGAAGATGAAAAGGAGATAAAAATAGAAATGGAAATGGAAGAAAAGAAAAGGCAAGAAAGGGACAAAGACAACTCAGAATTTTAGACATCTCAAGGGTCCAAAGGAAAAAAGATCTGCCTCCAAAGACAAAGCAGTTAATTCAATGAAGCAGTAACTCTAAGTGAGGCATGTGTGGTCAAACTAACAACAGAGAGAAACTAGTGAACGAAGCTAAGCTTGGCCTCAGCAAACCCAGAGACAAAGTCAGATACGACAGTCAGTCAGTACCTGGGTATCCATGACCCCTGATCCAGGCAATTACTTGGCCAGAAAAGTATACAATGCCCAGCACACAAACTCTATAAAAGGTAGCCATTATGGTTGTTATTATTACTTTTATTAACAATGAATATGGAAGTTTTTGACTTGAGCCCAGCATTTCTACCACTGTCTATGGGAGCAAATACAAAACAAAAACAGGGCAAGAAATGTAACAGGATCACAATAATATAAAATGAATGGCATGAGAACCTTAAAAAAACAAAACAAAACAAATTTCAGTTAGTTAGTGTGTTCCACAAATACACAGTCACACCATGAAAAAAAAGTGTTGGCAGTGGGGCAGAAGACAGAGATCCAACAGCTCCAGGAAACCCACATGTATCTTCCTGTTCACAAAGCCAATGATAGCCAAGATTTCTGGACTTTTCTATATGCCAGGAACTGTTCTAGATACTTTGCACATATTACTTCATTTAATCCTCATAGAAATGCTTTGAAGTATTAGCCTCATTTTACAGGTGAAGAAATAGAATGAGGTTAAGAAACTTGGCTAAAACATACAACTCATCAAAAGAGCCAGGGTTCCAACCTGGGCACTCTGATTCCACACCTCTTAATCACCATATGACACTACCTTCCAAGAGAGTTAAGTCCCACGTAACCAATGATTCATCCCTCCATCCCTCAATCTATTCGTCCATCCATCCATTCATCTATTTATTCATTCAGCAAATATTTGTTGACTGTCACCCTACTATCATCCAGTCTGTATTTGGCACTGAGGATACAGCAGTGAACAAGTAAAGTAAGGTCCCTGACTTCAAAGAGCTTCCATTTTCGTGGGAGTTGGGAGGAGGTGGAAGAGAGACAGCACAAATTTCTTCTCACCAGAACAAGGAAAGCAGTAGATCAGAAAGAATCTCTTCAAATAAACATCTTGAGGCCTCCAGCCTTATATTTCCACAGGGCACATTTAGAAAAACATTTCTAAAAATTCAGCTAAGGGATACAGATAAAACCATCAATGGCATTAAAACCAGATATTCTACATTCAACAAATTCCACAAACACCAGCTAAGCAACAGCCACTGCCCTCACAGCGGCAAAGTAGAAACTGAGCTCAGGGAGACCCAAGCTCGGTCAGATAAGCAGGAAGCGGGGCCAAAGCTCTGGTGAGCTTCCCACTCCGCCACAGATGCCTAGAAGGATTTTACCAGGGGATGCTGAGCCCAAAAGCTAACAGTCTAATACGACCTGAACATCCTTGCCTTCCTTCTTTCTCCAAAGGTTTCCAGTCCTACATGCACAGCCAAAGATGCAACTCAGAACACGTATCTTTCTGAAACAGTGGGACCATTTTGTACCAGTGAGGTGGCCTTCACAGGAAGATGCACAGACTCAGAGCAAACATGCAGACAGATTGCTAAGCAGTCCCAGACCCACCTCAGCTCAAGCGCAGATTGCCCAGTGTGTAGATGCCACCAAGCTGAGGGTTGCAGAAACCTTGGAAGACTGCCTCTTCTTGTGCAAGAAGTGTTGAGTTCCTTGGGGAATCATCTCAGGTTTCTTTTTTAATCAAGAAAAATTGACACAATGCCAGTTGTAGAGTATGTGCTCACTAAACTCTCATGGATTCGTTGATCACCAGTTCTTCGTTCTTTTTCAGAGGGTGAGACAACCATGTAGACAGCAGCGGCTGCACTTGAACCTGGAGAGCAAATTCCCAGCCTATCGAGGTTAACTGCGGTCCTTAAGTCCCAGGGGCTTGATTCAGGCTGCTGACTGATGAGCACAACAGCTCCAGTTGCCACAGCAGAGCAAACACGCTGGTGAGAGTATTGAGCCAACAAATCCATTTTCTTCTGTTCTGAACATTTTGTAGGTTTTGAAATGCAGGCAGGAAATTTAACCAGGTTTACCTGGGGAAATGTCACGTGATCCCCAAGAAAGAGCAAAGTTTTGCCAAATGTTGCATAAGATTCTTACCCTTTCCTTCTTTCATCCACGGGACGCATGTTCTGTAGAACTTAGGACCTTCGCTGGCCAGGAGTCCTTGCTCCTAACCATCCTGCAGGCCTATGTGTCCTGAGCAGAGTTGTGTCTGAGGCCTCTGACATTTCCAAGTATCACAAGCAGCCTGGGCCTTCACTGTGATCCACTTGGAAAGCATAGACGATAGGGAGCCATTGGAGGTTTTTAACCGAGGAGAAATAGGGTCAGTTATGCTCCCTTTAAATGTGGTTTTGCCAACAGTGTGGAGATATATTGGAGTTAGGAGAAAGGGGAGGTACAGAGAGAATGTTTCTAACAATTGTTCCAGCAAGAGTCAGCTAGGGTTGAATCTAGAGTGGTGACCATAGATGACCCCAAGCCACCTGGTTGTCATTTTTTTCCATTCTGAAGGCACAGTGTTTTTGTAGTCTCAGAATCTGTCACATGGTAGGTATTTGTTGGATAAATAAAAAATAAATGAATCTGGAGTGAGCCATTCATTTTAAAGATGAGGAAACCAGGATCAGAAATTACCTGCCCATTGTCATTTAGATAGGCAAGGGCAGAGATGGGTTAGTGATTTTCACACTTTGTCATGTGTCAAAATCATGATTCTCAGAGTCTGTGATTTGGTGTGTCTGAGATAGGACCAGAGAATTTGCATTTCTACCAAGCTCCAAAGGGTGATACTGCTGCTGCTGGTTCCGGGATCACATTTGAGAACCCCTTGCCTTACCCAGTTGCCCTCTACTAAAAAAGAGGGGAGGGGCCTGGCCTGGTCCTGTCACCCCTCATTGCTTGGCTCTGAGCTTTGGGGAGAATAGGCATTCCAGGCTGTGCAATGGTGTATATATAACTTGGTGGTTGAGAGTCCAGACTCACAAGCCAAATATCTAGCCTTGATCCTGCCTCCACCAACTTTGGGCAGGTTACTTATTGTCTCTGAGTACATATATTATAACATTTCTATGAGGGTTAGATTAGTTATATGTAAAGCATACATGTAAAACACCATCCGTGGTGAAGTCGAGCCAACAGTCCGACTTTCAGAACTTGCCATGACCAGCTCTTTCTGTTGGCTCACAGAAACGATGTTTCTGTGATGTTTTCCATATACGATGTTCAGATTAATGCCAGATACATGTCCCACCTGTACTGCCCCCTCATTTTTACTATTTATCTCCTTGTGGGCCCACTCCTACTCCTTCACAGACACTTGTGCCCAACCCGATACCTGGTCCGAGAGGCAGGCCTCCTCCCTGAGTCATCAACACCAGGAACGGTGTCGTCTTGTCATACAGTTACTCCCACCCACCAAGATATGGTTAGACTTGTGTTGGCCCAAGAGTCTTCACACAGTGGGAGAGCCCCAGCATGCTCATAGAACCATCTATTCCGCGTGTGTCAAGGAGAGTCTACGCGGTGCCCTGTCCCTGTCGGACCCTTCCCCCTTGGCAGCTGTTTCAGTAGATCTTAGTGCCCCACCTGGCTCAGTACATGTTCCCCGGACAGTGAGGCCATGAGGTGACCAAGAAAGAAGGCTGAGCAACCCGAGTGCAGTGGAGAATCCTTCCTGGAGTGGGGACGGGGAGGAGCCCTCAAGCACAACCACGAAATCAGGAACAAATTGGTCCTGCCAGGCGGACTGGGGCGGGCTTCCCAGCAACAGCTCCCACCATCCTCAAGGTGCCCGGGGCTCCGCTGCAGTTGAGGTCAGGAGACGTGCCAAGGGAGGCTGGCTCAGGATCCCCTGTGGCTTCCTGCCTGGACAAACACGCCTCCACAGTCCTGGTGGACCGTCACCTCCGCGGACCCTCGGGCACACTCACACTGGCCCGTTGTTCTTCCTCCTGCCGGCAGCTCTCTGCCTCTTCCTCCCCATCGCTGCCCCCGCGACCCCAGCAGAGCCTCACCACTCTGGACACGCTGAGCTGGCCTTGGGGCTCAGCACTGCCACCCCAGTGTGCATCACAGAATCGGGGTGCTCAACAAGCACTTTCCTATTTGGGGGACATTCTTTCAAGCAGGAGCCAAAGCAGCGTGTTGTGGGAAAGTCATTTAATTGACAAAGATTTTTAACTGATTTCTGTCATCAGAATCCTTTTTTTTTTTTCCCCCAAATGAGTTATTAAGCAGATCCCCAAAGTATAAAACAGATAAAAGAGGACCAACTCCAGGGAAAACAGGGTGGGTCCGTAGGCTGTCTCTGTGTCTCCCCACATTTCAGCTTCCCTGGCCCTCAGTCCAGGCAGCCCCACAAGCACCTGCACAGAACACACACAGCTGGAAATGCTCTGCCTCAGAATATCCCCTTTGAGCTCACCTCACAGACTCTGAGACACACTCCTGCATCACCCCCATCACCTGACTCAGCCTCTCATCCTGGCCCACTGGCTATGACAGACAGCTCCCAGGAGCCACCTCAGAGACACGCCTGTCTTCTCCCAGCCTGGTCCAGACCTGACTCTGCTGTTACAGGGTCCCGTTTCCGTCCCTCTGCCCTTCCACCGCCTCCCTAACCCCTGCCCAGGATGACGGCAGGTGACCATCCAGTGACATTTTGCACCTGAAACTTGAGGGCAATTCAGAGCCAAATCTGCCCTTCAGAACAGTTGAGCTTCCTGCACAAGGCAGACTGCCTCAGTGCTAAGGGGCAAAGCATTAGGGCTTCTGGGGGAGTGAGGGGTGGGGCTTCAGAAATGAGCCCTCCTGTTACATGTAACTTCTAAACTGCCTTGGTATTAGGTAATGCTCTAAAAACCAGAGCACTCTGACTTCTGGGCTGACAGATCAGTTAGTGAAGGCCCACTGCGCTCCTCTGCAGCAGAGCCTAGGCCCCTCACCCACCCTTGACAGGCCTCCTCCAAGTCAACCCCAAATCCCTTTCCAGCAAGTCTACCCACAGGCCCATGTTCTGCTGAAGTTCCAACAGGTACAGCAGAAAAATGACCACTAATTAAGATGGCAACATTCACCACTCCCTTCTTCTTTGCCAAAAGCTAGTGTGCTTTACTGTCATGTCTGAGGTTTGGTTGACTTTCCCTGAAAACCAAGACAACTTGAAACCACAAATGTGGATCCAACCACAAGGCCCACTGTTCATCCTACTCCCCCACCTGGAATGTCCTCCCCATGCTTGTCCGTCTACTCACTTCCCAGGATCCTCAAAGCCTTGCCCAAGACCTATATCTTCCATGAAACTACTTATGATTCCATCCTCAATTGTGATCATTAATCACATACTGCCTCAATTTTCAATGGACATTGAAGTGTTTTTGTTTATTTCCATAACTCAGTTGTTGGTTTCTTGTAGGCAAGGACCAAGCCTTCCTGGAATCCCCCATGGTGTCCAGCACCATGTTTTCTGTTGTGATTTGAAAACAATTAGTATTTAACTAGTGTTGGTTGTGTTACCCATGCACTGTCTAGGTCCGCCACATGTTAGATACTTACACACTCTTTGAAGATGGCTGCCATAGACCTGCTTCATCCAAAGAAAAAAAGGCTGAAAAAAGAATGTAAAAGCAAACACAATTTTAATCTCATAATTTCTTAGTTCATTTCAGATTTTTCCTAAGCAAACATTCATAAGTTTGGTCTGTATAATGCATGTCTCCTGTCTCACAATACGCCCTCTACCCCCCTCCAATCCACTTTCCAAAACGCAGCCAAGAGATTTATTTATCATGCAAATCTGTCATCTTCTTCCACTGCTTTAAACCTCTCAGAGGCTTCCAATCGCCCTTAGGCCCTAGTCCAAATCCCTCACCTAACTTCCTAGGCCCTGGGGGATCCGGACTTGCTGCCCTTCTAACCTCACCTTCTATTGAGTCCGCTGTGCTTTCTAGGATTTGCATATTCAGCTTGCAGTTCTTAAAACTTCCATACTATGCCCTCTCTCGACTCCAGGCCTTCACACGAGCTCTTCCGCTGTCTATAAATGTTCTTCTCCTCGCTCTTTCCTTCCCTCCCCTGCATGCCTTCACCTGGTCGATTCCTGGTAAATCTTCAGTTTTCAGATTAAGCACCACTTACCCAGAGAGGACTCACCTGGGCCCCAGAACTAAGATCAGAGAAACTGCCAGTTGCTCACACAGCATCCTTCCTGTGTCTCCTCTTCATTAGCGGTCTTCCCACCTGTTTGTTTTTCCTTCTGGCCCCTGAGGCTAGGGAACGTGTCCCTCTTGCTCATCCATGTACGCCCAGTACCAAGAAGAGTGCTGGTTGAGTAAAACTGAAACATCCTCACATTTCAGCCAATGTTCAGGACATCTTCCCCACGTATGCTTCAGGCCATGAAGACATCCTTCAGGTGAGCACTTTAGGACCCCTGTTTTTGAGATAGTTTACAATTAAAGAAATACTTACTGTGCAGAAGAGTTCCACGGCCTCTAATTCAGTCCACTTTAGCTTAACAAATCAAATCATTTACTTCCCCTACCACAGTCTTATTCTCTGCCTCTGCCCTGTCCACCAGCCTCACTTGTGGTCTGTGGCTTGTGGAGCACAGGAGGAAGGAAAGGAGCCAGTCACGGCCGCCAGCATAACCACCACCAATCAATACTACGACCCAGTATGTTGTTGCCACTTTAAATAAAGCTGTCTTTCCTACTGGAAGAAAAGGTTCTAACACAGCTGATGGTCTGCAAATCTCGAACAGCTTCAGTTGATTGATCAACAAGTAACCACAGATGGCTTTATGTGTACACAGACTAGCCCACCATTTATGGAATGTGGTTTCAGAGGGCACCCCTGGCCTCCATCCACATTTCCCCCACACTTGATCCAAGGTTTACCAGTTAGACTTTGGTTCTTTTGCTGAAATCAGTGGTTCTCAAACTTTAAGATGCATTGAAATCATCTGGAAGATCTAATAAAAGGCAGATGGCTGGGCCCCACCCCCAGAGTTTCCCGTTCAGGAGGCCAGGCTCAGGCCCACAGATCAGTATTCCTAAGTTCCAGGCAATGCAGATGCTGCTGGTCCGGGACCACACACAGAACCTCTCACTTAACTAGGACTTGTTTCCAGGCCTGGTTGTGCATGAGAATCACCTGTGGAGCTTTTTAATATTCCAGAGTTTGAGTGGAGCCCAGGCTTCCTTATTTCTCAATGAACCACCAGTGATGCGGCTGCACGGCCAAGACTGAAAACCACAAGTAAGTGTTTATCCCTGTGTAAAGGCAATCGTCCCTCTAAAGGGCTAACACACAGTGAACTGGAATCAATGATTTACATGTTAGTATGAATGAGTTCCTGAGCTTTCCTGCGAGATTTTAGTGGAGGGAAGGGAGTGAGTACTGAAGACCGTAGACCGAGGGACACATGTGGATAAGGCACACCCAGGGGAGGGAAACCAAGGCGGCCAAAACCATCTTTACTCACCTCACCAAGGGGGTCGTCCAGCCTGTGAAAGCCCTTTGCAGCAGCCCTGGATCAGACAGTTGCAGCCAACTCCTTGGACACTCTCACTAACTTGACTTTGCTTCTCAGGCTCACTGACTGTGGCCAAGACCATCAAAATGGCAACGTGCAAAACCCAGCTGGTCGGATATTCTGACTGAAACCCCGGACACCACTTAGTCTCAGGCCGTGGGCCGGCCCTGCCCCTGACCTCTTGTGCCCTTCCTTGTCCAGGGAACCTCCGGAGAACACTGCCTTATGGATTTGATCATTGATGCTCCCCTCCTGCATGGGAGGGGAGTGGACTTTAAGCTTTATTTTTTTTATTCGGAGAAATGACAGCTCTCTTTAGCTGAGCGTACTCAGATGTTTATCTCACTGCCTTTCAACCCCAGTTGGAGTGACTGATAGGAGGAAAGGGAACAACTTTTTTCCAGTTTCCTCTCCCAAATGCAAGCTTTGCGTTCTCACTGCCCCTCAACTATTAGCTTGGTTCTTTCATGGCTTTAAGCCTGCTCAGTCTTCTAAGGGAACCGCTCTCACTGCTACTGCAACACTAGGCTCTAACAAGAAACTCCAAATTGAAGAGAGAGTTTCCACTTTCAAACTGCAGCATCTCCAGCCAGGGGCAGGGCCTGGCTAAACTGGGAGTGAGGCTGGTGTGACTGGAGGTGCCGGAAAGTGACTGCAGAACAGGAAGTTCTCGTGCTCCCAGAGTGGTAGAGGTGCGCTGTGTGGGAGTGGGGCCCGAGGGTGTTTGCAAAATGTGTTTCTCTTAATCCTGTGTTGTGCTAAGGATGGCCTGAATGCAGGCCTCATTCGTGATCTGCCGAAAGAATGGAAGACCTTGCACTGTGGAAAGAGCTGGGATGGGTCAGGGGAAGAAGGTACAGATTCCCTCGGTTGCTGAGGAGGTCAGACAGAGGGTTTACAGGAAAAGATCCCTGAGAAACAGGAGGCAGAGGCTCCCTCTGACCAGGTGAACAACCTCAGAAAAGCCATGCCTCTGTATATATATACACCACATCTTCTTTATCCACTCATCTGTTGATGAGTGCTTAGGTTGCGTCCATGTGTTGGCTATTGCAAATAGTGCTGCTATTAACATTAGGGTGCTTGTATCTTTTCAAATTAGTATTTTTTCTTCGATATATACCCAGCAGTGGAATTGCTGGGTCATATGGTAGTCCTATTTTTAGTTTTGTGAGGAACTTCCACACTATTTTCCCTAGTGACTGCAGCAATTTATGTTCCCATCAGCAGTGTACTAGGGTTCCCTTTTCTCCACATTTTCGCCAACATTTGTTATTTGTGTGATTTTTGATGATAGCCATTCTGACAGGTGTGAGGTGATATCTCATTGTGGGTTTTGTTACTCAGCCATAAAAAAGAATGAAATTATGCCATTTGCAACAATGTGGATGACCTAGAGGGTATTATGTTTAGTGAAATAAGTAAACTGAGAAAGACAAATATTCCATGTTATCACTTATATGTGGAATCTAAAAAAATAAAACATACAAATGCATATAGCAAACAGAAACAGACAAAGATATAGAGAACAAACTACTGTTTACCGAGGGGAAAAGAAAGAGGGAGGGGTGAGATAGGGGTAGGGGATTAAGAGACACAAACTACTATGTATTAAATAGATAAGCAACTAGGATATATTGTACAGCACAGGAAAATATAGCCATTATTTTGTAATAAGGTTAAATGGAGTATAATCTATAAAAATATTGAATCACTATGTTGTACACCTAAACTAATATAATAGTGTAAGTCAACTATACTTCAATTTAAAAAAAAGAAACAGAAAAACCATGCCTCCTTGCAAGGCCTCAATTTCCTCATCTGTAAATTGAGGAGGCTGAATGAAATGATTCTTATATCACGCAGGCCTGATGTTCTATGATTCCACAATTGAACTGGTATTGAGCCACTTACCCTAAAATACAATAAGCAATTGCTAAAATTGCATTAAACTGAATACAAAGTATTTCATCTGTAGTACTGGAGTGAATTTACAAATAACAAGAACTTCAAAACCTCCAATGAAAACGTTCACTCTCTCTCTCCCTGAAAGATTGTGTAAAATGATGAAGGACTTTCTAAACAAGGTCCTGTGCAAAGAGGTTCGATTTATGAACTTTAACATCACTTAAAGGGGAAATAATACTATGATCCCTAAAGCCCTTAATCTGAAAGACAGGACATGTAAGTGAGGAAAACGCAAGAAGAAAGTAAGCCTTCCTCCAGGAGGTAGATTGAATACCTCTCCCTTTGAGTACAGACTAACTAGCTTCTAACATGCAGAGTATATAAAGGAGGGGAGTAACTACGGTGGAGAAACCTGGCAGACACCACTTTAACCAAGTGACCAAGGTCAACACGACCAGTGATAAGTCGTGCACCCTTGATGCCACGAGAAAGGCACTACCCCTCTGTGACGTTCTTCCCCCAAAATCCATATCTCTGGTCTAATCATGAGGAAATATCAGGCAACCCAAATTCAGGCACATTCTACAAAATGCCTGAATGGTGCTTTTCAAAACTGTCCAAGTCATAAAAACAAGGTAAGCCTGAGAAATTTTTACAGATCAGAGGAGATTAAGGGGACATGATAACTAAATGCCACAGGATATCCTGGATTGGATCCTGGTACAGAAAAAAAAGACATTAATGGAAAAACTGGTGAAATGCAAATAAAGTCTATAATCTAGTTAACAGTATTATACCAATGTTCATTTCTTACTTTTGATAAATGTACCATAGTTATATAAGATCTTAACATTAGGGGAAGCTGGGTGAAGAGTATCCAGGAATTCTCTGTACTTTATTTTAGCAACTCTTCTGTAAAGCTAAAATTATCTCAAAATAAAAAGCTAAAAAAAAGACTACAAGGGATAGACAAAGTTATTAATGCTGAAAATGTGTCAGCTAACAATGAATATGGCATTACTCTTTGGATGTAAGTCATATCTTTTTAAACATAAGATTTTAAATTAGTACATCATTAAACCTGTATGAAATATCAAATAACCATGGCATCACTATCTTTGTCTCCATATTCACTAAGTTACACTATAATCTGTATAAGAGATGTTCTGTCTTGTTCATCATTGTATCCGCATCACCTAACTCAGAGTAGACATTCAGAAAGAATGTGTTGAGTGAATGAATGATGTGATTCTGGGCTTTGTACACAGATAATTAGATAAACTCAACTCCTGAATTCTTGGAACATACAATCTAAGAAGATATATTTTAAATTATTTTATTTATATTTTTATGTGTTATTTGTATATAAATATGAGAAGTCTAAGATTTATATGTAAAATCTAAGAATATACATATATAAAAAATATATACATATATGTGTATGTATATATATAATCAAAGAGAACACTATAACAATATTAAGCCAATTTGAGAAAAAGTGAATTTATGTCAGGTGGGATTTTTGCCTTATTTTGCTCACTGCTGTATCCTCAGCACTTAGAATAGCTTTGGCATGAGCTGACACTCAATATATATTTGTTCAATGGATGAATGGATCAAACCTCATGTACCTGCCAAGGGGATGTCTTCCAGTTCCTTTCAGTTGAGTGTGTAGGAAGAGTGGGGTTGCTGCAGAGAAACCCTCGGTCTCCCAGCCTTGAGGCAAGTTGGCGTGTGCTGTGTTTGTGCTCAGTGTTCCCCTGGGATGCCTTACAGGTTCTCCCACTCTGCCTTCCATGGCCTTTCAGAATCCTCATTGTACACAAAGGTCTGACTGTGTTTTTATCCAAAGGCAAGAAAAGAAATACCACATCGGAAATGTCTCTGCACTCATTTCCACATTGCAATTCGTGTTGACGTGGTGAAGAAATTCAACGGAACTGAACAGCTCTTTGCAGAACGGAACGTTACATGAGAGCCCCCAAGCAAGAATCGCAGAATGAGTCCCTTTACCCTCCTGAATTACCAAATAAACATCTCTCCAGGAAAGAGCTACTCTTGTGGGGTCCTTAAGTGGTATTTATGCCCATACTCATGTGAGCTCTTAACTCTGGATACAACACAGGTAATTTCTCTACTTCAGGAACTCTCAAAGTATAGCCATGGTTCCAAACATGCAACACAACTGTGTACATAGAAATCTGCCTGGGAATCCAAAGGTAATTAACTCCGTGCTTTTTTTGCTTCAGAATCTCAACCTCGAACACTTTTGTTGTTCTCCTCCAAGCACTCCCACTATTAGGGACTAAAATTGAAATGAAGTGTCTTCTCTTCACCAGGACTCTATAATTAATGGAGAAACGGGAAATGATTTTAGTGGGCTAAGGTCTCCTTTACCTGCATTGTTTCCACTGTTATTCATGGGAAAACAGAGAGAACTCCTTGAAAGAATTTATCTCGGGGACAGACCTAACAGCTGCAAATGAGGCGATTTGAGGATCATCCAGAAGTCCATCCAACCAAAACTAACTTCCTTTCTCTCCCACCACAGGGACTAAAATTGTCAGTATTCATTTTCAGCAAGTCACTCCCTCGTCTCTGAAAATTTGAATAAAGATATTATCTGAGTGGGGTGACAAATTATGCCATTGTCCTGCAAGGAGAGGTTGATATTTATCAGATTAGCCAGCCAGTCATTTTAAAAAGTTCTTAAGAAAAGGGACATGGGAATGTACTGGCTAAATGATGAAGGGGATGCTGCTGATGATGCTGATACTGATGATAGAAATGATGGTAATGATGAGGAAGAGGATGATGATGAAGATAGTGATGATGGTAATGATGAGGTAGAGGAGGAGGAGGAGGAGGAGGAGGATAGTGATGATATGGCTAATGATGGTGGGGATGATGACGGTGGTGATAGTGACTGAGGTTATTGGTAGTAGAGCTGTTAACAAAAAATATACCATTTCTGAAAAACGTGCTATGTGCCACTCACTACAATAAGCACTCTGTATTAATTAGTTCACTTCGTCCTCACATTCACTTTTTTTTGAATTTTATTTTTTTATACAACAGGTTCTTATTAGTTATCTATTTTATACGTATTAGTGTATATATGTCAATCCCAATCTCCCAGTTCATCCCACCACCACCACCACTCCCCACCCCGCTCTCCCCACTTGGTGTCCATACGTTTGTTCTCTACATCTGTGTCTCTATTTCTACCTTGCAAACCAGTTCATCTGTACCATTTTTCTAGGTTCCACATATATGCGTTAATAGACGATATTTGTTTTTCTCTTTCTGACTTACTTCACTCTGTATGACAGTCTCTACAAATGACCGAATTTCATTCCTTTTTATGGCTGAGTAATACTCCATTGTATGTATATATGTACCATATCTTCTTTATCCATTTGTCTCTCGATGGGCATTTACATTGCTTCCATGACCTGGCTATTGTAAATAGTGCTGAAATGAATATTGGGGTGCATGTGTCTTTTGGAATTATGGTTTTCTGTGGGTATGTGCACAGTAATGGGATTGCTGGGTCACATGCTAATTCTATTTTTAGTTTTTTAAGGAACCTCCATACTGTTCTCCATAGTGGCTGTATCAATTTACATTCCCACCAACAGTGCAAGAGGGTTCCCTTTTCTCCACACCCGCTCTAGCATTTGTTGTTTGTAGATTTTCTGATGTTGCCCATTCTAACCCGTGTTAGGTGATACCTCATTGTAGTTTTGATTAGCATTTCTCTAATAATTAGTGATGTTGAGCAGCTTTTCATGTGTGTCTTGGCCATCTGTATGTCTTCTTTGGTGAAATGTCTATTTAGGTCTTCTGCCCATTTTTGGATTGGGTTGTTTGTTTTTTTAATATTGAGCTGCATGAGCTGTTTATATATTTTGGAGATTACTCCTTTGTCTGTTGATTCATTTGCAAATATTTTCTCCCGTTCTGAGGGTTGTCTTTTCGTCTTGTTTATGGTTTCCTTTGCTATGCAAAAGCCTTTAAGTTTCATTAGGTCCCATTTGTTTATTTTTGTTTTTATTTCCATTACTCTAGGAGGTGGGTCAAAAAAGATCTTGCTGTGATTTATGTCAAAGGGTGGTCTTCCTATGCTTTCCTCTAAGAGCTTTATAGTGTCCAGTCTTACATTTAGGTCTTTAATCCATTTTGAGTTTATTTTTGTGTATGGTGTTAGGGAGTTCTAATTTCATTTTTTACATGTAGCTCTCCAGTTTTCCCAGCAGCACTTATTGAACAGACTGTCTTTTCTCCATTATATATCCTTGCCTCCTTTGTCATAGATTAGTTGATCATAGGTGTGTGGTTTATCTCTGGGCTTTCTATCCTGTTCCATTGATCTATATTTCTGTTTTTGTGCCAGTACCATATTGTCTTGATTATTGTAGCTTTGTAGTATAGTCTGAAGTCAGGGAGCCTGATTCCTCCAGCTCTGTTTTTCTTTCTTAAGATTGCTTTTGCTATTTGGGGTCTTTTGTGTTTCCATACAAATTGTAAAATTTCTTGTTCTAATTCTGTGAAAAGTGCCATTGGTAATTTGATAGGGATTGCATTAAACCTGTAGATCGCTTTGGGTAGTACACTCATTTTCACAACTTTGATTCTTCCAATCCAAGAGCATGGTATATCTCTCCATCTGTTTAAGTTACCTTTGATTTCTTTCATCCGTGTTTTATAGTTTTCTGAGTAAAGGTCTTTTGCCTCCTTAGGTAGGTTTATTCCTAGGAATTTTATTCTTTTTGTTGAGATCGTAAATGGGATAATTTCCTTAATTTCTCTTTCTCATCTTTCTTTTTAGTGTATAGGAATGCAAGATATTTCTGTGCATTAATTTTGTATCCTGCAACCTTACCAAATTCATTGATTAGTTCTAGTATTTTTCTGGTAGCATCTGTAGGATTTTCTATGTATAGTATCATGTCACTGGTGAACAGTGACAGTTTTACTTCTTTTCCAATTTGGATTCCTTTTATTTCTTTTTCTTCTCTGATTGCTGTGGATAGGACTTCCAATACCATGTTGAATAACAGTGGCAAGAGTGAACATCCTTTTCTTGTTCCTCATCTCAGAGGAAATGCTTTCACTTTTTCACCATTGAGAATGACGTTTGTTGTGGGTTTGTCGTATATGGCTTTTATCATGTGGAGGTACGTTCCCTCAATGCCCACATTCTGGAGAGTTTTTATCATAAATCGGTGTTGAATATTATCAAAAGCTTTTTCTGCATCCATTGAGATGATCATATGGTTTTTATTCTTCAATTTGTTAATATGGTGTATCACATTGATTGATTTGCATATACTGAAGAATCTTTGCATCCCTGGGATAAATCTCACTTGATCATGGTGTATGACCCTTTTAACGTGTTGTTGGATTTTGTTTGCTAGTATTATGTTGAGGATTTTTGCATCTATATTCATCAGTGATATTGGTCTGTAATTTTCTTTTTTTGTAGTATCTTTGTCTGGTTTTGGTATCAGAGTGATGGTGGTCTCATAGAATGAGTTTGGGAGTGTTCCTTCCTCTGCAATTTTTTGGAAGAGTTTGAGAAGGATGGGTGTTAGCTCTTCTCTAAATGTTTGATAGAATTCACCTGTGAAGCCATCTGGTCCTGAACTTTTGTTTGTTGGAAGATTTTTCATCACAGTTTCAATTTCATTATTTGTGATTGGTCTGTTCATACCTTCTATTTCTTCCTGGTTCAGTCTTAGAAGATTATACTTTTCTAAGAATTTGTCCATTTCTTCCAGGTTGTTCATTTTATTGGCATAGACTTGCTTGTAATAGTCTCTTATGATGCTTTGTATTTCTGCGGCATCTTTTGTAACTTCTCCTTTTTCATTTCTAATTTTATTGATTTGAGTCCTCTCCCTCTTTTTCTTGATGTGTCTGGCTAAAGGTTTATCAGTTTTGTTTATCTTCTTAAAGAATCAGCTTTTAGCTTTATTGATCTTTGCTATTGTTTTCTTTGTTTGTATTTCATTTATTTCTGCTCTGATCTTTATGATTTCTTTCCTTCTACTAAAGTTGGGTTTGGTTTGTTCTTCTTTCTCTAGTTCCTTTAGGTGTAAGGTTAGACTGTTTATTTGAGATTTTTCTTATTTCTCAAGGTAGGATTGTATTGCTATAGACTTCCCTCTTAGAACTGCTTTTGCTGCATCCCATAGGTTTTGGATTGTCGTGTTTTCCTTGTCATTTGTCTCTAAGTATTTTTTGATTTCCTCTTTGGTTTCTTCAGTGATCTCTTGGCTATTTAGTAACATATTATTTAGCTTCCATGTGTTTGTGTTTTTTACATTTTTTTCCCTGTAATTTATTTCTAATCTCATAGCATTGTGGTCAGAAAAAATGCTTGATATAATTTCAATTTTCTTAAATTTATCAAGGCTGGATTTGTGACCCAAGATGTGATCTGTCCTGGAGAATGTTCCATGTGCACTTGAGAAGAAAGTGTAATTTGCTGTTTTTGGATGGAATGTCCTATAAATATCAATTAAGTCCATCTGATCTATTGTGTCATTTAAAGCTTGTGTTTCCTTATTAATTTTCTGTCTGGATGATCTGTCCGTTGGTGTAAGTGAGGTGTTAAAAGTCCCCCACTGTTATTGTGTTACTGTCAATTTCCTCTTTTATAGCTGTTAGCAGTTGCCTTATGTATTGAGGTGCTCCTATGTTGGGTGCATATATATTTTTAATTGTTGTATCTTCTTCTTGGATTGATCCCTTGATCATTATGTAGTGTCTTTCCTTGTCTCTTGTAATAGTCTTTATTTTACAGTCTATTTTGTCTGATATGAGTATTGCTACTCCAGCTTTCTTTTGATTTTCATTTGCATGGAATATCTTTTTCCATCCTCTCCCTTTCAGTCTGTATGTGTCCTAGGTCTGAAGTGGGTCTCTTGTAGACAGCATATATATGGGTCTTGTTTTTGTATCCATTCAGTGAGCCTGTATCTTTTGGTTAGAGCATTTAATCCATACAAATTTAAGGTAATTATTGATATGTATATCTCTGTTACTATTTTCTTAATTGTTTTGAGTTTGTTTTTTAGGTCCTTTTCTTCTCTTGTGTTTCCCACTTAGAAAAGTTCCTTTAGCATTTACTGTAGAGCTGGTTTGGTGGTGCTGAATTCTCTTAGCTTTTGCTTGTCTGTAAAGCTTTTGATTTCTCCACCGAATCTGAATGAGATCCTTGCTGGGTAGAGTAATCTTGGTTTTAGGTTCTTCCCTTTCATCACTTTAAATATATCATACCACTCCCTTCTGGGTTGTAGAGTTTCTGCTGAGAAATCTGCTAACCTTATGGGAGTTCCCTTGTATGTTATTTGTCGTTTTTCCCTTGTTGCTTTTAATAATTTTTCTTTGTCTTTAATTTTTATCAGTTTGATTACTATATGTCTAGGCATGTTTCTCCTTGGGTTTATCCTGCCTGGGACTCTCTGCACTTCCTGGGCTTGGGTGGCTATTTCCTTTCCCATGTTAGGGAAGTTTTTGACTATAATCTCTTCAAATATTCTCTCAGGTCCTTTCTCTCTCTCTTCTCCTTCTGGGACCCCTATAATGTAAATGTTGGTGCATTTAATGTTGTCCCAGAGGTCTCTTAGGCTGTCTTCATTTCTTTTCATTCTTTTTTCTTATTCTGTTCCATGGCAGTGAATTCCACCCTTCTGCCTTCCAGGTCACTTATCCGTTCTTCTGCCTCAGTTATTCTGCTATTGATTCCTTCTAGTGTATTTTTCTTTTCAGTTATTGTATTGTTCATTGCCAGTTTTTTGTTTTTTAATTCTTCTAGGTGTTTTTTCTTTAATTCTTCTAGGTCTTTGTTATACGTTTCTTGCATCTTCTTGATCTTTGCCTACATTCTTTTTTTGAGGTCCTGGATCATCTTCACTATCATTATTCTGAATTCTTTTTCTGGAAAGTTTCCTATCTCCACTTCATTTAGTTGTTTTTCTGAGGTTTTATTTTGTTCTTTCATCTGATACATAGTCCTCTGCCTTTTCATTTTGTCTGTCTTTCTGTGAATGTGGTTTTCGTTCCACATTCTGCAGGACTGTACTTCTTCTTGCTTCTGCTGTCTGCCTTCTGGTGGATGAGGCTATCTAAGAGGCTTGTGCAAGCTTCCTGATGGGTGGGACTGGTGGTGGGTAGAGCTGGCTGTTGCTCTGGTGGGCAGAGCTCAGTAAAACTTTAATCCGCTTGTCTGCTGATGGGTGGGGCTGAGTTCCCTCTCTGTTGGTTGTTTGGCCTGAGGCAACCCAGCACTGGAGGCTACAGGCTCTTCGGTGGGGCTAATGGCAGACTCCAGGAGGGCTCATGCCTAGGAGTACTTCCCAGAACTTCTGCTGCCAGTGTCTTTGTCCCCACAGTGAGCCACAGCCACTGCCTGCCTCTGCAGGAGACCCTCCTACACTAGCAGGTACGTCTGGTTCAGTCTCCTATGGGGTCACCGCTCCTTCCCCTGCGTCCCAATACACACACTACTTTGCGTGTGCCCTCCAAGAGCAGAGTCTCTGTTTCCCCCAATCCTGCCAAAGTCCTGCAATCAAATCTCTCTATCCTTCAAAGTCTGATTCTCTGGGAATTCCTCCTCCCATTGCTGGTCCCCCAGGTTGGGAAACCTGACATGGGGCTCACAACCTTCACTCCAGTGGGTGGACTTCTGTGGTACAATTGTTCTCCAGTTTGTGAGTCACCCACCCAGCAGTTATGGGATTTGATTTTATTGTGATTGCGCCCCTCATACTATCTCACTGCAGCTTCCCCTTTGTCTTTGGATGTGGGGTATCTTTTTTGGTGAGTTCCAGTGTCTTCCTCTCAATGATTGTTCAGCAGTTAGTTGTGATTCCAGTGCTCTCGCAAGAGGGAGTGAGAGCACGTCCTTCTACTCCACCATCTTGAACCAATCCGCACATTCACATTTATATATCCATTGTACAGATGAGAAAAACTAAAGCTGAAAGAGATTAAGCAACTTGCCCAAAGTCACCCAGCTAGGAGAGAAAGGGCTGAAGCCTGCCAAAGATTTCAGATGGTGCCCTGGCTGAAGCACCCTACATTTCCAGGGTTAGGAAGGAGCTTCAAGTTTCCTGGGGAAGTAAGAACACACCTTGAAAGGAGGAGAGGGAAGGGCATCTCTCACTTACCTTTTGACCTCAAGTCTCCTCTGCTGATGTCACTATGACAGTTATTACAGGGGTAACAGACCTCAAATCAACTTCTCTACCATCTCTGATGGAAAACTACATAGGAAAAGGCAAAGACACATCTTGGTGAATATGGCATGAGCTGCTGGGAAAAGAATGTTCTTCTACATGGAATTTTGTTTTCTTCACTGGGAAGGGAGGATGGGTTACCCATGCTGCATACAGTGTCCCTACAAAAACCTTTGAGAAAAAGACCAAGAGATGAATGGGACACAGTTAGCAATATGTTCCATTCATCTCCTACAGCCGTGTTTTCAATACCAAAAGATTTCATGTTATCCCATTATTACTTAATGGCATTACTTTGTTTATTAATTAATCTATCGTTTCATCTGTTTGATCTTTCCTACTAGACTGCTAACTCTTTGTAAATGGAGACCATATCCTGCTTCTTTATACAGGATATATACATGCCTGTGCTGGGCATGGTGTAGGTGCCCAGTGAATATCTGAGTTCTGATTTATTGAGGAACCTCCACTCAGCCAGGGTCAGTTCCTGTCTGATGGACACTGAGATGCCAGACACTGGGAATCCAGAGAGTTTGGAGAGGTTATCTGTCCTACCTATAAGAACAAAGATGACCCTCGGTATTTTTCTGCAAGCGTTAGGCAAGCTTTCCCAAGGTTTGGGATCTGTAGCAGACTCAAGACCTTTCTCCAAGAGGCAGATTCAGCTCAGTGCCAGGAATTGCCCAAGTTCCCCTGTGCCAATGAGTTGTCCTGTACGGGGAGCAGGGAGGATTACCTGAGATGATGGATAAAGGCATACTTTATAAACGCTCACATTCATCTTTACATGGTGGTTAAGAGCATAGACTTGGAGCCAGATTGCCTGCCTTTGAATGCCAGCTGTGCTACTTACCAGCTGTGTGACTTTGGACAATCGATTTAACCTCTCTGTGCCTCAGTTTTTCTTCTGTAAAATGGATATAATACTACTTATCTCATAAAATTGTTGTGAGGGTTAAATATACAAAAGCACTTAGAAGAGTTCCTGGCATATAGCAAGTGCTGTATATAGGTTAGGTGTTATTATTGCTATTATTTTTATTATTATTAAAACATTCTGCAGACATAAGTTATCTTTACCGCTCTTCACAATGAAGATATTTCACTGTCTCCCAACAAACTCATGAGACAGATTTTATTATCATCTTCACTTCGGAGAAGAAAAAAATTAAAATCAGGAGACTTAAATGACTTGTTAACAACACTACACTCAGTTTGCCACACCATTTTGTCTTTTGATGATGGTGCAGAGAGTGGTCTTCAGATGATGGTCAGATCCTGCTGGGCCTGGAGAGGGGCAGGGGCAGATGGCTCAACAGGGCCCCGCTGGCCTGAATAGGTTTTTCTCTTGGATAGAATCCTGGGATCATCTCTCTTTATTGGCTGACTGACTCCCACATAATCAAATCCATGCTTGTGCCCCACATCTCACCTCTGCTCACTCCTCAAATACGGTCCCTAGCTGCAAAATGAACCTTTATTTTTCTTGTTCTAATTAGCTTGGTGGTCATTTTTCCCCATTATTGAAAGCCTTGCATACTCTAAGTGCTTTTCCCTGGTGGAAAAATTCTTCTATCTGCTGCCAGGGATGAGCAGGAGGACCTCGACAACTGGGCACTGGGCGGTGGGCACCTGAGCACCAGGAAGCCAGCATCCTCCCTCCCCGGGCAGTTAGCTACTGAAGAGCTCGTATTTTTGCTGATGGCATCTCCTTTGTAAAGGCATCCAAAAACAATGCAAACCTGGAGCAAAACGCTGGGGAGGTTACAAAGATGAATCAGAAACAGGTAATGCACCCGTGAGACTTACAGGCCAGGAGTGGGTGCACAGCCCACATGCAGCAAACTCTAATACTGGGGCCACCTGCCGCCTTTCAAATGCTGCTCTTCCTCTTACTAACTTTATATCCTTAGGCAAGTTGCTTGACTTGTCTGTGCCTCAGTTTCTCATTTATAAAATTTGGATAACGACTATACCTATCTTGAGAGGATTCAGTGAATTAATACATATAAAGCTCATAGAATAATGTCTGCACATGGTAAGCATTTAATAAAAGTTGGTTATTATTATCATATATATTATTAAATATACTTAGTATATACTACATAGAGTACGTAGCATATATACTATATACAGTTATACCATATAAGTATATACTCTACATATACTATAGAGCAGTGGTCCCCAACCTTTTTGGCACCAGGGACCGGTTTCGTGGAAGACAATTTTTCCACGGAAAAATTGTGGGGGGAGGTGTGGAATGGTTCAGGAGGTAATGAGAGTGATGGGAGGGATGGTTCAGGCAATAATGCGAGCGATGGGCAGCGATGGGGAGAGGCAGATGAAGCTTCACTCTCTCGCCTGCTGGTCACCTCCTGCTGTGTGTCCCAGGGGTTGGGGACCCCTGCTATAGAACATATAGCCTACATATAGCATATTATCACATACACTATTCTCAAAAGAAATATGTATTATTGTTATAATGTTCTGTAGTAACAGCAAGGAAAGAGTGATTATTTCTGACAAGGTATATCTGAGACAGATATAGTTATAAAACAACGTAATAATCACTATTTGTTAAGAGCTCAAAATATACTAAGTCCTTTATGAGTATTATCTAATATAATCCTCAGAAAACTCCATGAGTGGATAATATTTGCCACATTTTAGATGAGAAAACTAATCTTCAGAGCGGATAAGTAACTTGCATAGCAGTCCGTGGCGGGGCCAGGGTTCACACCAGGGTCAGACTGCCTCCAGAGTTCAAGTTCTTAACCTTATTAAGTTATTGCCTTATTCCTCAGGACACGTGACTTTTGATGCAGATCAGAAGGCAGGAAAAGTGTAGTGTGTGTGAATTAGGATGGAAAGGGACACGGAGGCCTCTACAGCCGGAGAACAGTACTGGGGTAAAGGGGCTCTGTCAGCGCAAGTGAAAGTATGCTAAAGACTCCCCACACACACACTGCAGTCTCGCCTTTATTGAAGCCGGGCTCACATATTACCCAACCCTCCCCATCCGAAGCCTCCAAGTTCATGTTGTACACCAGATGGATGTCCCGGAAGACAGATGGAAAGGGGTGTGCAGAGTCACTGGAGCTGGGACCACACTTGATTGACAGAGTGGTAGGAGGCAAGAAGCCACCCCCGCCCCCTTCTCATCTGTCTCTCCTACATCCCCCGCTGTCTTTTGTCTCTTGGTTGCTTCAATACCAATCACTGACACCAATTACCACGACCTACTCAGAGCCTGACTCACTGGCCCTGGGAAGAGAGTCTTTGAGGGCAGAGGCTGCTGCAGCCCCTCAGGGAAGGTTCCCAGCAGAAGAAAGAGGAGGAGCACGCTTGCGGCTGGGAGAATCAGGAGCTTCTTTTTTTTTTTTCAATTTATAATCTTTTTTAAAATATTTATTTTTTATACAGCAGGTTCTTATTGGTTTTCAATTTTATGTATATTAATGTATATATGTCAATCCCTATCTCTCAATTCATCCCACCACCCCCACTTTCCCCCCTTGGTGTCCATATGTTTAGAACCAGGAGCTTCTAACTCCTGGCCAGGCCAGACCTGCCTCCTCCAGAAGCCATCCTCAACATCCTCACCTCTACCATATAAGAGAGGATTTCAGACACAGGGCACGGGTATACAGTGGGGCACAGTCAAAAGAGAGCACCTCTGCTTTCATTCATTTCTGCCTGAGGCTGGGAGGTGTAAACAGAGCCTGGGCAACCTGGAGACTCTTCTCTCACCAGGACATTCAAACCCACCAGGGATGGTAAAACAGAAGCTGATGAAGTCATCTTCAGGGCAACCCCAATAAGCATTACACATGCATTCATTTACCCAAAAACACGTTTACAGAGAACATATATGTGCCAGGCACTAGGTAGATAGAGAGATAAATAGAATCCCTACATTCTAGTGAGGGAGGTTTTCGAGTAAACAAATATGTAAGACAATGGGATTCATGCTTGGAGAGGGTGCTCTTGGAGAACAGAAGAGGGGTACCAATTAGCCAAGGGAGGGTGGATAAGGATGGGTGCCATGACCTCTGAGCTGAGTTGTGAAAGATACGTGGAAATTGGAGTTAACCAAGGGAAGAAGCAGGATAATGCCATTTCAGATACAGGAAAAGGTGGAAATGAAGGTTTATACAGATGTTTGTTAGCTGTAGTTACAGGAGATTGAAGGAACTGTCATTCATCAGCCAATGTTTTCTCTGAGAGTGATGGAAGAGGTGATGGAAAACAGTAAGTTTTAAAAATCATCCCTTTAGGAGATGAAGGGAGCTGAAAAAGGAGTTGACTAGATATGTTAGTGAGGTTCGTGCATCTCTCCCATGTCAGTGTCCTCTTCCTAATGCCGATGCAGTTTGGATTATGATTATTTCCTCTCTTTTGGATGGCTTTGGCATAAGAAATGCTATATATTATGGTAGGGAAAAAGCAGTTTCATAAAACAATCTTATGTAAATCATTTCATTTGATCAACCCCCCCACCCCCCCTTTTACAAATGAAGAAGCTGAGGTCTACAGGGGAAGGTAAGGGACTTGGCTAATGGAAATGATGGGAGGCAAACATAGATCTTCCAACTCCAGATCTTAAACTTTGCACTGTGATTCAGGAGACTTAGCTCTGGGCTTGGGCCTGCTGCTAACCTGCAGTGGGATCTTGAATTAGTCACTTAACTTCTCTAAGCCTCAATTTCCCTATTTGGATATGAATCTATGAGTCTCTCTGAAACCCTTTGTTAATCTCAGTTTGCCCAGAGCCCTCCTTAAGTGTCTTAGAAAGAACTTGCACCGTCACTGTCCTTCACCCCTAAGTGTTCCTTGTTTAGGACCGATGTGATTAGAGATTCAAGAATTGCCTCGTGGGAGTCAACCCATGAGCCTTCTGATTTAGAAATGAAGCTTTGACAGGAAATATCAGAGATGGCTTTTCTTATACTTCCACAACCCCACAAGGTTTGGGAATTCCCCGAAATAAACCAATTCATTGACCTAGACACCATGTAAGAAAAGATGGGGTGTCATGAGTAGAAAAGGCCAAAAATAAGCTCTACAACCAACTAATTGTGTGCCCTTGGTCAAGGCCTGTTCACATCACACAACTCATCTCATTCATCTGTGAAATGAGGTGGTTGGAAGAAATGATCATTACAGTCCAGTAAAAGTCTCTCATAAATCTGAATTCATGAAAGCAACTGCCTTCTCAATATGTCTACTTGATTTTCTAGAGACTGTTTCCAACCTAACATGGCCCATGGACGACACTTTGATTAGCAAGGACATAGGGTACGTAGTAAGCATTAATTTGTTCATTTTTTTCTCTCCCCCAACTAAAGCTCTATGGGGGCCAGAACTTTGTTTGTTTACTTCTACCTTCCCTAGTGACTTATATCAGTGATTGGCATAGAAGAGACATAAAATAAATTTCACTGAGTGAATGAATCAGGGAATCATGAGGGTATGGAGCAAGCATGGCAAGAACCCCAGAAAACCATCTAATAAAGTCCTAGGAGCTCGAGTGGAAGCCAACAGGTTGATTTCCAGAAGCTGACAGAGATGCCATAAGCCAGAGAAGGCAACAGGATCAAATCAGTTCAGCTGAATCCAGTCATTAGGTTTAAGAGATGAGTTGGGCCAGGTGAGAAAGGTGAGCCCAAGAGTCGGGAGCTGGAACAGACTAGAACGCTAGAGCAAGGGCAAAAGAGAAGTGAACAGGTTCAAGGAAATTGCTCCAGGCATGACTGCAATGCTCAAAGCCCACTCTGTGGTGCGGAGGTTCTATGGTACATCCATGGACTGCACTTGTTTAAAGGCACACAGTTGGGGAGGACAAATTCCATTCCCTTTCAACCCGTCTTGGAACTACCTGATTTTAGAATATAAGAAATAGGTACTATAAACAAATTATTTAATTTGTTCTAAATTTATTTCTTTCTAGTTTAAAAGTTGTCCCATAACTCAAGTACTCCAGGATAATATGATCATTTCGTGGTCTATTGTATAACAACACTTTAATGTCAGCATGGTTTTTCTGATGATGATGAGGATGATAATGATGATGGTGATGACAATTGTGCCCATCTTGCTTTCCAAAGGATTTGAAGTATTTTATAAAATAACAACAACAATAAATAACACTCACGTGGTGCTTACCATGTGCCAAGGACTCTTCTAAGGACTCTACAGATACTACCTCATTTAATCAACCCCCCCCAAATTTTATGAGGTAGGTACTATTATTATCCCCACTTCATAGGGGAGAAAACTGAATCCCAGGGAGATGAAGTGACTTACCCAAGATCACTCTGCTAGCAAATGGCAACATATACAACAAAACAAGAAACAAATTATTTAAGAAACAAGTCATAAAAGAAGAGAAGGATGAAGGATGGCACGTGGGAAAAAACTAACTTTTTGTCAGAAAACTTGGGGAGAGGACTCTGCTAAAACTCACCTTAAACTTAACTGTGAGCTTCCTAACAGTCCAGGGGAAAAGGGAAATGGGATGGGTTTTAGCCAAAGGTGACCTCTGGCAAATTGTAAGAGAACTTTGTGAGACGAAGCCAGAAACATTAAAGAGGGGTATCTGTGTGAGCAATGCCACTCTAGAGGGTAAAGTCTAGCAGAGAGAAGTGTAGAGTCAGAGGCCTAAGGGGTCAAAGTGCCAAGAAGGTCAGGAACAGGGGTGGAGCAAAACAGAGACCAGAATGATGAGGCAGGACGTTCCAAATACAGAGAAAGCATGAGTCAGTGTAAGCAGTGGACACCCAAGGAAATCCTGGAAATGCAGGATTCTGATCATAAAGTCCTTTAGTACCTTGCTACTGAGTGTGATCCCTGGACCAGCAGCATCTGCGTCAATGGGGAACTTACCAGAAATGTAGAATTTCAAGCCCCACTGACTTCTACTGAATCAGAATCTGCATTTGTAACAAGATCCCCAGGTGATGAATGCACATGCCCGTTTGAGAAGCACTGCTTTAGCATAGACTGTGGTGAATTTCCCCACAGCAAGAGACTTCGAACACACAGGAGGCATTTCACGTTCATGACCCCTTTTGATCCTCATAATAATAATATAATAAAGGTATCGTTTTTGTACCCACTTTACAGATGGGGAAATTGAGGCCCACAGTCACAGCCACATGCCTAATGAATGCAGAGCTGGGATTTGTTCCCAAACCAATTTGCTTCAAATTCAATGCATTTCTATGAATAATTTGATGGAAATCCATCCTAAGGGTCTGAGAAAAGAGTGGTCTAGCCAAGACATGAACGGAGAAGTGGCTGCCGGCAGGTGTTAAAGTATGTTGCAGTGGACAGTGGAGAAAGGCCCCTGCAGCAGGGATGGAAAGAAAGAGGGCAGATGCGAGCGGGTATGACTGATGTCAGGAGACACGGCCAGGGCCTCTGAGAGCACGGCAAACGTGGCCCCAAATCCATTTCGGAAAACAAGTCCATCCGACAGCACAACAGGGGACCGTGGAGGTAGCTCCAGCCATGACCTGCTGCCACACTGGGAGCATCCCCTCCTCCCCTCCGCCAGCGCAGCTAGCTGCAGTGCTGCGTCCTCCTTCTGTTCCGTTCCTCAGCAAAATGTCAGTGTGGGAGCAAAGCGAGAGTGAACGTGTCTTTAATTTGCCAATTACTCATGTACCACTTGCAACCGCTCCTGTGTGTGATTTCTCTGTGTGCGTGTGTGTGTTGTACGTTATTTAACTTCTCCTTTATTTGTGATTGGTCTCCCCACCGGCTTTTCACTAAGTTCCCCGTGGGCCAAGACTGTCTTGTATTTAATTGGATTCCCCAGACCACAGGGCAGATACACAGTGTGTATTTAATAAGCGTGGAGTGATGGATTGCCCCTTCTAGAGAGCAAAAGCAGCCCAGCCTCTCCCGGGTCCCTCCAGGGAGAGCCGACAGGTGGAGGTGATGCGTCCTGATTGCTACGTGAGTCGTGTCCATGGACCGGCCCCTCCTCATCCGGGGCTCAGGGAATCCCTGCCGTGCCACACTCTTCGCTTTCATCTTCGTGGGAAACGGCAACTTCACCACACGTGGGTGTGTGGTGTAAAGACACTAGGTGGTGTTCTCGGCTGGCAGCTGTTTTGCTGTGTTGTTTTCCTGCCCCTTCCTGAGGAGATAAGATCTGGACAGGCTTGTGGTTTCCCCCCCACCGACCCTCAAAGGCAACAAGCAAGACAAGTTCCCATTTCTCAGGCGCCTCCTCAGAATCACGCCCCATTTCAATATCTGTAATGAGATCCAGGTCGCTTGAAAGCAGCAGCGGAAAAAAAACGCAGCTTCCCAGAACACAGGGCAAGATCAATGTCTCTGAGCTTCCCTTTCTTCTCAGAAGATCTCCGGGAAAAAACTGATTTTAATAGGCTGCCAACTCGGTACCTCACAGAGGGAGCCTCAAAGCTGACACTGCGGGGATGCCGCCACCTTCCTGGCTCTAAGGGGTCGGGGGAGATGAGTACTTAAAAGAGAACAAATAGTGGGGGTCTTTGGGGGGCCTGGGAAGAGGCAAGCAGACTGCTCTGGAAAGACTGAAAGAGAATACGAACTCATATATCCTTGGAAAGAGAGAAACAGCTAAAAAGAATAAATGGCTATGCCCACAAACCCTTGGCTCTGAGCTGGGATTTCAGTTGCAAGATGCCCTAAGAAAGGGACTAATTCCTCTGGAACCCAGCTGGAAGCAGAGATAGTGACCGCCGGCCTCACCCCGTGCAGAGTGCAAAACTAGCCCTGCTCAGTACAACCCTGTGACTGGTTTGCTGATTCCCAGCGTGTTCTGCCAGCCCCACAGCAGGGAAATGTAATTGTGATCACTCCTTCCTCCCACTTCAGACCCCTTGTTTTATAAGTTGACAGCTAGTACTACCAGTCACTTTGAGGCTAATGTTTCCTGAGAAATCAGAGAGAGAGAATATAAAAGATAGCACTGTGTAGAGGGCTTGAAAGGATAGAGGGTAAAAGAATTAGAGATTCTCCCTTAGTTTAAAAAGAATCTTGCCCTCCTAAAATAGTACAGATGAACCGGTTTGCAAGGCAGAAATAGAGACACAGATGTAGAGAACAAACGTATGGACACCAAGAGGGGAAAGGGTGGGGTGGGATGAATTGGGAGATTGGGATTGACATATATACACTGATATGTATAAAATAGACAACTAATAAGAACCTGCTGTATAAAAATAAATAAATAAAATAAAATTCAATAAATAAATAAATAAAAAGAATCTTGCCCTCCTGAGCTTACATCCCAGAGGTCAGGCTGAGAAGAGAGAGAGAGATCGAGATTTCTTATGTATCTCCCAGCGTGAAGAATAGGGGATGAGGAAGGAATGTGGCTTGTGGCCCCGTATGGCCTAGGGATGTCCTCCACAAATGGGCAGCCCAACAGCTTCCCAAAACACAACCTCATTAAACAAGAAAGAGAAACTGGCTTCCAGATAGGAAGTCAATCAGGTCACAGAGCTTGAAGGGGAGGATGTGGCAGTCCTGAGGGCTGGGGTGGGAGGGGGGTGATGGTGGGGGGTGGCAGGTAAAGGAGCCGAGGCCCAGAGGTTAGAAATACAATGGAATCTGGCAGCTCCTTTGTTAAGTTTCAGGACATTTTTCATTCCAGGCAACCTAGGACATCTAGCTGTTAAGGGAGAAGGGCTCGGAGGGTGTGTGGAAGGGAAAGCTCAAGTGGTCCTGACGGGGTGGCCTGGTTGTGGGAATGGGGTTGGAGAGACTAAGTCTATAGCGCCTTCTTGGCCCCTGGATATAAACAACCGAGTCTCCCTCTCTCTCTGACCTCTTCTTGGTTATACTTATTTATAATATTTTATTATATAAATAGTAAATATATAAATATTAAATATATAATATATTAAATATTTTTACATTTATTCCCAGGTAAGGTGTGCCCCTCACTTGGGGTCCCCAGACATACATACCCCAGACTTCAAGGGACTCTGGCTTCCTGAGGTCAGATCAGAAGAAGAGATCCGAGAAGTTGTCAGTCACGCCAATGGAAAGGAACAATTTGGTGTACTTCAGATAGATCCAGAGCACACCTTGATTCTCGTTCAATACCCATGCCTCCTCCCAGCATAGTCTGGGACCCCTAGAAGGAACAGAAGGTCTCTGCCCATGAACAGGTCACACTGACCCACAAACTTTCGGGTTAGAGCCCCTGGATTTGCATTCTGGCTCCACCATGTACTCTGTGACCTTGAGAAAGTCATTTGACTTCTCTGAGCCTCGTTTCCTCAGATGTAGAAAGGGGATAATAATGGTCTTGACAGGACTAAATGAGATGCTGTGATGCCTAGCACGGCACCTGAGCGGATCAAACGCTCAATAAGTAATACTCATCCTTACTATTTTTATTACTATTATCATTGTTTTCCCCCAGATCGGTAGCCTCACTGGGCCTGCAGTGAATTCTCTTAAAGTAGATTTTTGAGGCTGCGGGTCCCCCAGCACTTCCCAAGTCCCAGCGAACCCTTGAGGGTGTGGGTGTGCACACGGTGCCATATGTTAGTTTAACCCTGAGGGGCTCAGGCCCCAGCGCAGCCTCAGGGTGGGCCTACATTTTAGGCAGAATTTGGTGACTCCAACGCCTCTGTCTTATGCCCCTGGATCTGAACCAGCCTTTTTACAGATTGAGAGATTAACTACAAGGGCTTGTCCATATCAAATTTTATCAACTCTGGTTGAAGGATTAAAAATGATGTTAACCAGCATCTGTGACTCGGTTTCTGCCAATCACTGCTTCGCATGGCTGCCTCTCTTCCTCTTCCTCTTCCTGCCCTCTCTTTGCTGATCTGGACTCGGCCGGGTATTCTTGTCACAAGGTCATCGCCCAGGTGAGCTCAGCTCAGCGTGAAACAAAACAGTTCATCTGAAGGCACCACACCCCCCCGCACAGGGAGGGGGACAGCCCTCCTCCATCTCCTGTCCTCCCCGCAGTGGGCTCTTTCGGTTCCATCTTGCAACAGCCTGGCAGAAAGGCTTTTCATCGAAACTCTTGGAGCCCTCAGACAGGGAACAGAAGCTGCCCCTAATGCTTTGGGTGCTGGGCGGTCTGCACCCACTCCCTCGGAGCACTGTCTGGGGGGTCCACCCCTCAGCTTTAAAAGACATCTGGGCACAGTTTGGTTTCAAAGGGCTTGGATGTTTGTTATTTTTCGAGCTTCGGCTTTAGATCCGTTTGGGTGTCCCCCAGAAGAGAGCCACGCGGATTTGGCATTCAACCATCCCATCTCCCACACCCTCCTCCCCACTCCCAAGCATCTTGAATCCCTGCTGCACCAGCTGCCAGCTTGTGTGTCTGAGGCATTGTCATGTTCTTGGGCCCTGGGGCGTATTTTATAAACACACAGTCAGTTTACACTGCCTGGGAACTTAGGGGCTTTCCTCTCTGTGGGAAACAGCTGTGAGGGGCTTGACCAACCTCTGCTTTGTGGAGAGTGAGACGTCGCCTCTGATCACGCACGTGGGGCAGGTGCACTGGCAGGGTTCCTGCTGTTATGCCTGAGGATTCTCCCAGAGACGCCAAGATGAGAAGGATGCTCATACGCTCTCCTCCCTCCTCCCAGCTTAATCGCTCATGAGTGACTTTGCATACTACAAACCCCCGTCTCTGTTTACCCCTCATGCTGCCTGCCAGTAGCACCCTCCACCATCTTACTGCTGTGGGCCTCTGAGATCACAGAATCGTAGACTCATAAAGCTGGAAGGGACTTCAAGAGGGTCATTCACCCAACAAACTAGATGAGCACTTACTATATGCAAAGAACTGTGTCAGATTCCACGGGTGAAGGCAGGTGAGCAAGACCAAGTTCCTACCTTCACAGAGGTAACAGACTTCCAGCTCTGCCATCACCTCCAGGAAGCCTTCCAGGACCTCCCGAGGCAGGCTCGAATTGTCTTCCTCTTTCGTCCCCTCTGCTGACCACTAGCACGCACCTACCATGCTGCAGTGAAATGATCTCCATGACTTTCTCCCCCATAGAACGTGAGCTTCCAGTGGGCAGGACCAGCCACACTGGGAGACAGTGAGATTCTGCAGCTCATATCATAAGGTTTTCATAAAAAGGAATTAAAAGTTGAAATGTTTTATTTAGTAGCCACCAATAACAGTGGCTATTTGGCCAACCACCAAAACAAGATGAAACTGGTGGCTGCCTGTAGAAGAAAGAACTAGAAAAGCCAGAGGGATACCACCAATCTGGAGAGCCCGTGAAGAAGCTGGTCAAAATGGGGTCATCTAATCTACTGCTCTCTTGGCTCTTCTGCAAATCTTCTCTGCTATCTCTGGAGGAGGTTTTATTTGCTTGCTAGAGCTGCCATAACAAAGTACCACAGACTGGGTGGTTTAAACAACAGAAATTTATTTTCTCATACTTCTGATGGCTAGAAGTTGAAGATCAAGGTATCAGTAGAGTTAGTTTTTTCTGAGGGCCTCTCTCCTTGGTTTGCATGCCTTCCCCTCTTTGTCTTCACATGGTCTTTTCTCTAATATCTTTTTTTTCCTTTGGTCGTGCCACAAGGCTTGTGGGATCTTATTCCCCAACTGGGGATCGAACGCAGGCCCCCTGCATTGGAAGCATGGAGTCCTAACCACTGGACCACCAGGGAATTCCCTCTAATCTCCTCTTCTTATAAGAACACCAGTCATACTGGATTAAGGTCCACCTATATGACCTCATTTTACCTTAATTACCTTTTATAAAGATTCTCTCTCCAAAGTTATTTTCTGAGGTACTAGGCTTAGGACTTCAACACACGAATTAGGGTGGGAAGGGATCAGATTCAGCCCATGACAGAGGTCAACCTGGTGTTCACAGAAGCGCCAGCGAATTCCTGATAAAAGCCACAGCCAATCAATCCAAGAGCCAAGAAATAGGCCTGTGACTACCTCCTCTCTTGGCTGACTTACAACCCTGCAGATTCAAAGCTTCACCCAGTACAGGTGACCAAACATAACCTGATTTGGCCATCTCCACCTCCTACATGAGCCCCCTTATCACTTCCCTTCCCCCAGCATTGATACTACCTGAGGTTTCTGTGTTTGAGCCAAGGGCAAGAGAAGGTGTCAATGTGGAAAAAAATAAAGAGACATGTCTCCCTCGGGACTAGAATGGGAAATGACATCCATGGACCTATTTCTAAGGAGGCGCACTGGCTTGCTTCCCAAACTCCTAAACAGAACATAGAAAAAGGTCCAAAATCCCTGGCTAAATGGAGGAGAGCCAAGCCACCAGCAATGGCCTGCTGACTGCCAGCCAAAGCCACGTGCTGCTAGACAGGAACCAACATGGAGCAAAAAGAGAGGCCTGGCGGCAGGACGGCCTTCCCCTCGACATGGCCCTGGCTTCTGGCTTGTGCAGAGTCATGAGTCCTGAGCAGCCTCTGTTCCCAGGGTTGTTCTTCACTGCTGGGTGCCAGTTGGCTAAATGTCATATTAGAAAAGAGTACAGGATGTGAGGTTCCAGATGAACTGACTCATTGTAACCAGACTTGGCTTGGCTTGACTACACAACGCCAAGACGGCGGTGGGGGGACGTTGCTGACTCAGCGCAGGGGAGCCCAAGGACATGCAGGCGAGGGAGCGGCTGGGGGTGGAGCAAGCTCACTGCAGACAACTGGAGAGGCCTAGAGACACTCAGAGCTCACCCGGCAAGCTGCAGTCCCGTCGTCTAGGCGACGGGAAGCTCCTAGGCAGGCTTCTCAGCTGCCCCTGATCCAGGTCTCAAGGCACAGAGTCCTGGGGGACTGGCAGAAACCGGACGCTGACTGCTCCAGGAGATAGTAAAGCTTCTTCCGAGATCATCCCAAGCAGATCAGATGACCTGCACCTCAATCTCATCCTGAAATTGCGTCTGAGGCAGGGGAGACCAAGCTAAGCAGCCTAGCTCTGGAGCTAGAACTCAGGGGAAAAGAGCCGACAACCTTCCCTGGACCAAGAAGCATCCTGGGCTTTGCCTAAAGAAAGGCACATTCTGCACACAACGATTATAAGCCTAAGAATAGAGAGAAAGAAAGGCAGTGGGCATGGTAAGGAATGGACCCTACCTTAGCAAAGATTCTCTGGGAGAGATAAAAGAGGAGGAGATGAGACTAGTGACCATCTCACAAGAGCTAAGCCTCAAAAATCACAGGAGCTACATGTAGAACCACTTATCTTAGTTGTGGTTCTCCCCTTCAATGGGTAAGAACATAAAAAAGCATCCACACAATCTAAGACAGGAGTCTGTCTGCTGGAAGGTGAGAGGGATTCCACAGGCAACCTGGTGACCCCCCTTCATTCACTCATTCAGCAGGTATTTGCTGAGTATCTACTTTGTGCCAGGCGCTATGCTGCGTGGTGAACAAAATTCTCATAGGCCCCACCCTCATGGAGCTTAAATTCTAGCAGAGGGAAGAGAAAATAATCAATCACACAATTTAAAGTATTTATAATTGTGGCAAATGCTACCGAGGGCTTTAAGAGCATATAACAGGACCTAATCTGGGAGGTCTGGGAAGGCTTCCTTGGAAGTGACACCTAGGCTTCACTCTGAAGGATGAATGGGAATTACCTAGATAAAAGTATGGGATGGGGGTGGGGAGAGCATGCCGGGAAATAGAAGTAACATATGCAAAGGCCTTGAGGTTGGAAAGAGCATGACAGAATCAAGAAACTAAGAGACCCCCAGTGGCTGGGGTCCAGAGAATGATGCAAGCTGGGCCTGAAGAGCATCTTTCTCCAGAAGGTATACTATGTGGGGCCTTGTAGACTTTCCAAAGAGTTTTGATGTTTATCTACGAGAAGTGGGGAGCCATAGAAGGGCTCAGGGCAGGAAGAGATGACATAATTAGGTATGCCGACCTGAGCCCTCTGCCTTCCCCTTTTACCTAACGTTGCCTAGATGCAGATGGAGAGACTTGACCTTGAGTATGCGTCCACGGTGATCTGAAAACTCTAACCTGGACAATTCAAGAGGGTTACTCTGTTTCTAGTGAACAGAGCTGGCCAACTGATTTGTAAAGATAAAGTTTAGGTTTGCACTTATGTGTGCAGAAGGTCAGGATGTCAACATGGGCTCCTACCTGGGCTACACATTAAGTGGTATCTGTACTGCAGAGGGTCTAGACCGCCCAGTCTGCCGGAAAGAGACAGTGAGGCTGGCTTGGCCAGCAGTGCTACACACTGAGGCCTATAGATGATGGAGATGTTGGCATGTTACAGTGATTTTTATGGTACCAGTGGCACCAAGCTCACCGGACTTAGCACAGAAGCAACTAAAGTGGGGTGTCAGCCTCTCTTCCTCTCTGAAACTCTATGGTTCACTGCAAATTCCATCCTAAACAGGAAAGCGATTCCTTCTCCATTCACTCAAAGGGAATTTCTAATCCCTCAGTCTGGTAGGATTCTCCTAAGATGCTCCACGTCAGGCAGTCTTTTTTTTTTTTTTTTTTTTTTTTTTTATTTTTGGCTGTGTTGGGTCTTCCTTTCTGTGCGAGGACTTTCTCTAGTTGCAGCGAGTGGGGGCCACTCTTCATCGCGGTGCACGGGCCTCTCACTGTCGCGGCCTCTCCTGTTGCGGAGCACAGGCTCCAGACGCGCAGGTTCAGTAGTTGTGGCTCACGGGCCTAGTTGCTCCGTGGCATGTGGGATCCTCCCAGACCAGGGCTCGAACCCGTGTCCCCTGCATTGGCAGGCAGATTCTCAACCACTGCGCCACCAGGGAAGCCCCCAGGCAGTCTTTTTGAGGTAGGAGATAGATGGGTGCCTGGGCTGGTGGATGGACAGCTGGTGTTTGTCAAGTGGAGTAAAATTGAGCTTTGTTTCCCCAGGCACTCCAAGGACAAAGCCAGTGGCAGAAGCTGAGCTCTGCTGGAATAAGGAGATAAGATTCCTGAGGTCAAGGAAAACTTACCTGTCTGCACATGCGCAGGAGGGCTCACTGGGGGTAAAAAGGGAGAGGGCGCCACCCCATAATAAGTGTTGACATACTCCCACAGGCCTCTGTGGTGGAATACATCTTAGCAAAAATTTGGGCACCCATGTTGGGGAGGGTCCTAGGGCAGGTCAGGTGTGAAAAAAGAAACAAAATAATTGACCAACGGTAAACAAAGACCCAGAAGGACTGTCCTATATAAGGGATTTAAATCACCTCTTTACTACACTCCTCCTCATTAGAGAGGACACCCACACCCTTTCTCTCTGGGTGTGTATTTCTGCCTTGCTTCTGTCTTAAATAAACGAACTGCTTCTCTGTGTGCTCTGCCACATGTTATGCTGTGTCTCTAATAATAAACTTTGTACCTGCTTTTATAGTTTTTGCCTCCTTGAGAAATGCATTTTTCAATGGGGGTAAGAGCTAGGGGAACTTTGCTTCTATCCTCTAGCCCTTGGTGGTCTAGTGGCTAGGATTCCTGGTTTTCATCCAGGCTACCCAGATTCAATTCCTGGGCAGGGAACTGAGATCTCTCTACAAAACCGCTCACTGCTGTCTCTCTCACTTCTGTCTCTTCAAGATCATTTACTCTGACCCCAAGGAAGAAGGATGCAGGGAAGGTCCTTCTGGTCCCAGAGACCATCAGTAAGGAATCTAGCAAATCCCTCCCCGACTCTGAGCCAGCTGCCCTCCCTGACACTCCAAACTGAATCTCAATCTCAGTTGTAAGGCTCAATTTGTCTCAGAAGTCACCAGGAAGGGTAGGGAGGTTCTGAACAAAACCACAGGGCCGCACTTCTGCTGGACTTCCTCCCCACCCGCCCAGGAGAAATGGCTCCGTGCTCGGCCTCTCACACCTTCTAGGCCCGTCCTGCTCCAAAGCCTGGACCCACACCACACAGCCAGCCACAACTCACACGTATGCAGGACTGACAACAAACCTACTGTCCTGTCCTCAGCTTCCCAGGGCCTCATCTGGCATGAAATGGAGAAGAAGTGACCCTGAGGCCTCCTGAGAGAAGGAAAATGCAAGTCCCATCTGCGACTAAGCCTTTCTGCAGGAGATGGGCGTCCGTGCTGCTCCCCCCACCCTCCACCACGGGAGCCCCGAACACACACACACACACACACACACACACACACACACACACACCTGTCCCCCTAAATGCTCACATGGCCACCGCAAGCCCTGGAACAGAAGGATGTCTCCCTTTATCTTTTCTTCACCTCTTCCCCATCTGAGTGCACGTGAAGACACTCAGCCTGAGTCAAGGAGGACTTGCTACCACTTGGATACCCTCTCATTTAGAACCTTTCTGCCTTTGGGTGCAGCAGACCAGCGAGGGCCAGGGCGGGCACTTCCCCGAGGGCTGCTCAGGGAGCATGGACTCGAGGTCCCCACACAGGACCCACTCAGGAGCTCTGGGTTCCACGTTGCCCCCCTCCCCTGCTACAGCCAGTCCCTGCGGACAGCCTTGCTCAAGGGAGGGAGGGCAATCTCAGTAGGTAGGAGCTGTGGCAGCTTCCATCTTAGTGAGGCCACACCCCTCCGTCCTTTCCCCCCTAACTAAGTCTCCGCAAGTCAGGACATTCGTGCATTTTCTTTGTGTGCTGAGCATCTTTCCAACCCCTGGGCACCTGGCACAGTGGATTTCCACTTCTTTTCCAGCTATGGCTCCTGCAGCCCTGACTCTGGACACGGCTACTCTTCAGCACACGCCTACAGAAGAGAGCCCCCATTGGCCGCTCCTCAAGCTCCTCCTCAGGTCCCCAGACAGACCGGCACACCAGCTGCTACAAGAGTAGGCACCACGGTGACAGAGCTCCCCCTACTGACAGCTCACGGTCGTGGCAGGCCCAGGAAGGCTTGTGGGCTCGGTCTCCCTCCCCAGTCACCAGTCTGTGAAATTAGGTTCCGCCCCCTCAATCCACCGTTCATAAATGAGGGCAGCGTTATCCAGGAGATCTTGAGAAGCAGAGGCCTTTATATCAGTGCCAGGGCTCCCCAGACAGCACAGAACTTCAAGCAGAACTTGAAATGACACCCAGGACAGGGTCTTTTAACCCAGCACTGAGCCAGCCTGATGGGACAAGTTCCAGGGTGCTCGCTGCACCAAGCTCAAAGAATCATGTGTGCCAGGTAATTCAATTGTGTCCATGCTGACTGCCACCCAGAGAGCTGGCTTACCCTCCCCAAGGGAATCCTTAGACACTTTGCCCATCTCTTATGCCACCGGCAGCTAAACACAAGTCTACAATGTCTAAGGGACATGTTGATGTCCATGAAATGAGTAATAACATAATACACTTGGTGCTCAAAGCACCATGACATTCATTATCTCATTTAATCCTCAACAACTCCACATCAACCCCCCATAAAGCAGATGTCACCAGCAGCTGAGGCATGGAGAGATGAGGTAACGTGCCAGGAGGAAAGCTCAGCTCCTCCTACATTTTGTCACTTTCGTGAAGAGCTGGGAAACCTAAGGAGGAGGGACTGGGAACCAGGAAGCTTCTGAGGCCTGATCTCCTCTGAGGATCCTGCCAGAAGAAGAGAGGGCCAGACCTCTCCCTCCCCAGACACTGAGTTCACCATAAGGACCCTCCTCAGCTCTTCAGAGCCTTAGAACCACCAACACTAGGAGGTTAAAGGCTTAATGGAGAAGCAAAACAGGCCAAGGGAATTAACAAAGGCGCATAGACTTGATCAGCCTCTCCTGTCCTGTCCATGACCAA